>NW_024633911.1:0-218 GCF_008729295.1 Plectropomus leopardus
AACGTAGGTATTTCTCAACAGACTGTGGTTCTTTTGGTTTGATTTGGGTTTTAATAAACTGAAGTCACCACTGGGTGGTGCTGAGATCTCAACTTTCTGTGTGGTGCGCTGACCGACAGGCAAACCAAGATAAAGCTCCAGTCCTGCTGTGGCTGCAAGGTGGGCCTGGTGGCACCTCCATGTTCGGCCTCTTTGTAGAACACGGACCATATGTGGTG
>NW_024633912.1:0-205 GCF_008729295.1 Plectropomus leopardus
TGTGGTTCTTTTGGTTTGATTTGGTTTTTTACATTTGATAATAAACTGAAGTCACCACTGGGTGGTGCTGAGATCTCAACTTTCTGTGTGATGCGCTGACCGACAGGCAAACCAAGATAAAGCTCCAGTCCTGCTGTGGCTGCAAGGTGGGCCTGGTAGCACCTCCATGTTCGGCCTCTTTGTAGAACACGGACCATATGTGGTG
>NW_024633913.1:0-482 GCF_008729295.1 Plectropomus leopardus
GCACCTCCATGTTCGGCCTCTTTGTAGAACACGGACCATATGTGGTGGATAAAAACATGACTGGTAAGACCTGATTTGGTACAACCACAGCATACATAAATATGCACTGTCAACTTATATTTAACAAACTCATATTTTGTGTTTTTATAGTCAGTTTGAGGGATTACGCCTGGACAAAGAGATATTCGGTTTTGTACATCGACAATCCAGTAGGTATTACTTATTCATCCTCAGACAAAAATGCTACAAACTAATTACACGAATATTATTATATAATAATATTTTTAATGTGTATGAATATTGACTGAGGAAGAGTTACTTGTTTTTCTAGGTTGGAACCGGTTTCAGCTTCACTGATGATGACCGAGGTTTTGCTCAAAACCAGGATGATGTCGGCAGAGATCTGTACAGGTGAAACAACTGACAGTCCATTTTCTGGCTGTCCTCTGTAACTGTCTGTCTTACAGGGACTCTTTGCTCAG
>NW_024633914.1:0-352 GCF_008729295.1 Plectropomus leopardus
AAGTTATCAAAGATCCGTGCAAAACTTGGACAGTTTTCTCGAGACGCTGCATAACATTTTGATGTCAAGTCACAAAACAGGACATTGTTATAACTTTGGTGTACATTGTTTGATAAGGGTCCTGCCCTGACCACATCTGTATGACAAAATTCACTAGTTGTAATAGCACCACCTACTGACAAGAGCAAGTAAGCCCTGAGGGACAACTGTTATTGGATTTACATGAAATTACATGGTTTGGTCAACAAATGATGTACACCAAGATGACATGGAATTTGTGTCCCCTCCACTGCCACCTAATTGCCGATGGAAGTACTACACCATGTGAAATGGCTTACTCCAGGGTGCAACC
>NW_024633915.1:0-343 GCF_008729295.1 Plectropomus leopardus
CTACATTTACATCAATATTCTAGAACTGTAACATTATACAGTTACATCTTCACATTCTATAACTGTACCACTCTACCATTACATTATAACATTCGAGGACAACAACATTCTAGAACTGCAACATTCTTGAACCAAGAAAATTCTGCAATTGCATCATAACATTGTAGAACTTTGTTATTCTAGAGATGTAACCTTTTGGACAAGTACCACTCTAGGGCTGTCAAGCGTGAATTTTCAAATCATGACCAATTACAGAATTTCAGTAGTTATTAATGATTATTCTAATTTTTAAATGGCATTTTTGTTTCTTTGCCTTTCAAAACAATGTTGAATTCCACATTGA
>NW_024633916.1:0-416 GCF_008729295.1 Plectropomus leopardus
TCTAAAGGTACATCTTAACATTCTATAACCATAAACTTCTACATTTAAAATCAATATTCTAGAACTGTAACATTATACAGTTACATAATAACATTCTAGAACTGTAACAATCTACAGTTGCATCTTCACATTCTATAACTGTAACACTCTACCGTTACATTATAACATTCGAGGACAACAACATTCTAGAACTGCAACATTCTGGAACCAAGAAAATTCTGCAATTGCATCATAGCATTGTAGAACTTTGTTATTCTAGAGATGTAACCTTTTGGAGTACCACTCTAGGTCTGTCAAGCGTGAATTTTCAAATCATGACCAGTTACAGAATTTCAGTAGTTATTAATGATTATTCTAATTTTTAAATGACATTTTTGTTTCTTTGCCTTTCAAAACAATGTTGAATTCCACATTGA
>NW_024633917.1:0-11700 GCF_008729295.1 Plectropomus leopardus
AAAAAAAAAGCCAAACAGTCCTATTGAACAGAAGCTAAAGGAAACTAGGGTAGAGTTAGGACAAAAAAAACTACAACAAAAAACGGGACAAATAACGTACGATGCAGATGCATAATGTCAATATAAAATAATTCAAATAAATAGACCTGCACCTACACAGAAACCTGCCAGCATTTACTGCAGGTTCTGTTTGACCTCCCCTAGAATTCTAAGTCTTTATTTATGTTTTAAGTGAAATGAAATACACTTTTTGTTTCATGACAACGTTTTGGTATACATTTGGTTAATGATAGCCTCGTGTGCGCGAAATTGATGAAGCTTGGCCCATGTCAGCCACCGTACAAGAGTGATCACAGTACTAGTTGACAGCTGTGATTCTGTCAGTGTAAACTTCTGCTTCCTGCTTGAAAAATGTCCCACTTTCTTCTGATTTTGTCGTCCATAATCGTGGTCTGCAGGGCCGCCGTGTGTCCGTGTGAGAGTCCGGAGCTCTGTCAACAGATCCGCGACGAGAGAGACTTTGAGGTAGTTAAATCAGCTGGTTGAAAACACGACATGGTGTTGCTGAACCTCCACCTGCAGCATACATTCACATTTAACCTGTTGTCTATATTCTACCTTCACAGTATGGTCCGGGTTACATCAACCCGCTTTAAGAAATGTCTTTGCCAGATTTTCAGCTGCATTTAAAATGTAAATAGCTTATCAGAAATTATTAAATGGGTGATTTATCCGTAATTTATGTTTCAGAGAGCAGAATGAATTTATTTTTAATGATTCATTTATGGAGAAGAATATGTCCTACTTTGCTTTACACGTGATCTGCCAAACCGTGAATGACAAGAACCTTTCTGTCTGTAACTTTTAGGATTAATGTATAACCACTTACAACCTTTACAACGACCAAACACTGTCCTCACTGGATCAGGGTTAACCCAAATCACTGTCTGCTAGATCATATAAGGACAGATCAACGACCTCTTGGCACTTATGACTTCCTCCCCTAAAAAACAAAACAAACAAAAACCTAATAGTGATAATAATAATGCTTATTTGTGTTATATTTTCTGATATTGCAGGTGCTTGTGTTTGCAGGTGCAGATCTTGTGAAAGTATCACCGTCTGACCTCTTTTTTTATGTGCATCATATATGATCATGCTTTTGCTGTTTTAGTCTTTTACTATTTTTAAATTTGCCCATGACACTTCAAAGACCAGCAGGTGCTTGTCTCAGAGGGGACCTTTGCAAAATGCAGGAGGTCAAGATCCCCCTTTAAATGTCTCACTACTAAGCAGTGAAAATATACACACATATGCATGTGAAGTTTCATGGTTTCAAAATTCCTTAAAAGCACAATTTTCTTTAAATTGGCTGCCACCACTGGTGGTGGATTTAAATCCATTTCATTAGGTATGGGTCAAATTTGACCCGAACAGCCTCAGTGTGACAAAAAAAATGTACCATCTGTGCAAAAATAAGATTTTTCATTATTTTAATTTTTAAGCATTTTTTGTAAAAGTCATCAAATTGCAGGCTAAAAGAAAGCCATTTTATTTTTTTTTATTTATTTGGTTTTTACTGCTGTCAAATATCAAAATAGTTTAAATTTGATTGAACAACATATGAGGGCTAAATCTGCTATTTATCACATTACAGCTATGCTAATTTACAATAAGTAAATTACAGATTAGCAGCGTAAATGGAAAGATGGTCAAAATAAGATGATACTTGACAGTTTAGTTTCTAGATTAGTATCAGAAAATGTTGAATTACTGTCATTAAAACTCCATTAAACACGCTGCAATTTTTGTACATTGATAACCATGTAATATTTAAATTATTTTTCAAATGTTAAGTCACCTTGCAAAGTTTCACAATTTTTTGGCATTATCTTTTACACTGTAGCCTACAGTGTCTTATACTAGTTACGGCAGACTGAAAGAGTAAAAATAAAGCATTTTGCTGTTTAGATAAATGGAATAAATTTTTTCTGCTGCCTGTTGTTAGGTATTTTACAATTACATCACAAACCTCTTACATAAGGCTCTTGACTATAATAAAATTTAATAACAGGATCTGTGGTTAGTGAGCATAAACTGGTACCTTCACTTATAAAACCTTGAATTTGTCACAGCCTATGCATACAGTATTGAACCAAATAGAAAAATCTAAAATGTGACAGTTGTTACTGGAGGAACTGACAGAATAAAGAATCTATCCATGAACCGACAGATGACTTTAAAAGTTACAGGAAAAAGGAGATACACAGTTCACTGTAATATTTACTGAACTGCATGGCAATAAGTAATATTTACTGAGCTTTTCCACTGTTGTTTTTGTTTTAAGTTTCAAATCGGGACTACAGTTCCTCTTTATGCATGCAGCCTGTGTGTTTGTTTTAAGGTCGTGTGATATTTGAGAAGGTTCCCCTTTTTTGGGAACATTTGGCCTCTTCGACTTCTGTGAGGTGACTCAGGTTTCTTCAAAACTCACATATCTGAGTGCTAATGTAACGGCCCCCGTTTGTGGATGTGCATTCATCAGTGTTTAACATCTTATAGCTGACAAATACTTCGAACAGACCCCTCTCACAGGAGACTATCTGACTACATAAACCAAAGTAAAACTAATAACATTAATAACAGCTGCATTCCAGTTAGGTCCCTGATTTCATCCTTTTGCTCACTTTTATGACTTACTGTCCTGATTGGAGCAGAAGGATCAGTATCAGGTCTGATCAACGCATTTTTTAATTGATTGGTTATATTGAACATGTAGCCTGCCCAATCCTGTGTTATCCTTTGTTTGTTTTTGTCCGCCATCACACAGGTGTCGTAAACGGAGAGCGCGATTTGTGGCAGATATTCAGGTTTTATTGTAATGCTGCTTCTGTATTTACTTTAAATGCCAAGTCTACTTCACTTGCTTTTTCCCAGGCATTTTCTTTACGCTGCTATTTTTCCAGAAATGTTATAGTATTGATTGTATTTACATTCTATAAATGTTTCCAAATGCTGGGTTAGCTGAATGTGTATTTGTAGTTATCAAAGAAGAACAGGATGTCAGAGTTATATTGATTAGAAATCAATCATACTGACCTAGTTGAAATGAAAGGGGTGTGATTAGATGTAAAAACAGCTAATTTATTTGCCTGCTGTCAGATTTCAAACATGCTACATTAAAAATGATCAGAGAATCAATCAAAAGCTGACTCAATAATCAGCTGATCATTATAGAAATTATATAGAAATTGCTTGCATTTTTCTTTTAATACTTTCAGGCCTTGTCAGACTATAAGACTTCACTTTTGGTTGTTGTGGACATTTTGTATCTTGGGCAATTTATAGGCTAGACTAAACTATTAAATGACCCATTATCTATTCATTTCTAATAAAAAAAAAGTTAATTCTGTCACAGTCTTAAGCCATGATTTGTTTTTAATGGTTTGGAGTTCAGGTTACAGTTTATTGTAGACAGAGAGAAGTGACACTGACTAGTAATACACAGACTCTTAGACATTTATGTTCGGGTATTCATGAGATAGAGTGAGTGTGAATGGAGTATGAATAGGAGCAGTAGATCTCACAGTCCTGTGCCGCTGTGACCTCTTGTGTTTTTTTCCAGGTGTTTGTGTTTGACGTGGGTGGAAAGATATGGAAGTCCTACAACTGGAGCATGGTGACCACAGTGGCAACGTTTGGAAAATATGATGCAGAGCTCATGTGTTACGCTCACTCCAAAGGAGCACGAGTTGTACTTAAAGGTAGAGTAAATTTCTCACCTCATCGGTATGAATTGCAGCAGTTTTATTAAGGTCAAAGGCCAAAGTTACAGTATTTACATGATGTACTTATTACTTTTTGTTGTAAATGCATGGTTATATTTTAAGGGAATGATTTTGAAGCACATAGTCAGAGGATAAATATTTTTTAATTGTTCATTGTGATTTTTGATAAGTGGCACATAAGTGGCATGTATTCAATGACATTATCTATGCAAAAAACCCAGAACAAAACAAGAAAACAGAGCAGAATGTAGCTTTGATAAAAAAAAAAAAAATTCATACAAGGATAAAAAAAACAACAACCCAGAAATATAACATAACTAAATGAGAAGACAAGATCAACAAAAAAATCAATGGGTTATGTATTTGTTAAAAAAGAAAACTACTTTTGACTTTTAATTGTTTGTTTGCATGTGCATCTTTCATAATAATAATAATCAGCATCAAAGTAATTTTAACCTATTTTTCCCCTTTAAATAGCATTTTTAAACACATTCTGTCAAAAAGTGCTTTACATATAGCATAAAATACTTGCATACAAGTTCAAGAATGCACAGAATGAGGCATTCGGCGGGTAAGATAGCAAAAGCGATACAGTCGCCTTTAGTCTTACATAGTACGCAGGAATACAGTGGCTTTGAATGGGCATAGGTCAGTAGTTTTGTTTAGGCATTCTGAGATGGTTTTAAAGATGACAGACCAAAATCTTTGTAAGAGGTTCTTTTTTTAAAATGAATTTAATGTTTTAATCAAGTTTAGCACTTGTTTTCCTCCTGTCAACAGTTCATCATCCTCATAATCATGTCAGTTTCTCTTTTCTTGTTGGAAAAGGTGATGTTCCCCTCTCCTACATTGTGGACCAACACAACAGGACAGAATGGATAACAGAGAAGGTCAACTTGGCCAAGAATCAATTTATGGATGGGATCAACATCGACATTGAACAAGCAGTGGATCAGGGCTCACCCGAGTATCACGCTTTGACAGACCTGGTCAAAGAGACCACTGAGGCCTTCCACAGGGAGATCCCAGGTTCCCAGGTAAACACGCTTTGACAATAACAACATGCAGCTTGTCTCAGCCTTATGCTTTTTCTTTTTCCTAAATGAATCCTGGAAATGCCTCAAATCCTTCCATCAACCAAAATAGGAATTACCCAGAAAAAAATGACTGAACGAGAGGCTGTCAGCCTTCCTTGAATTTTCTGTGTTTTATTTATCCTATCTCGATCTCAAGGTCTCATTTGATGTTGCCTGGTCACCTAATTGTATTGACAAGCGCTGCTATGATTACGTGACCATCGCTGAATCCTGCGACCTGCTGTTTGTGATGTCCTACGATGAACAGAGCCAGATCATGGGGGACTGTATCGCAATGGCGAATGCCCCACTTTCTCAAACACTGAATGGTTTGTTGTCCAGTTGTTAAGTAATGAATTAAAATAAATCAACTTGTCACTGCGAAACGTATCATCACCAAGTAAAATGCCTGTTATCTTTCTCTAAGGTTATGATCAGTTTTTGAGTCTGAAGATTGATCCAAAGAAGCTGGTGATGGGAGTGCCGTGGTATGGCTATGACTACCCATGCCTAAACTTTTCCCAGGTCAGTTAAGCTTATATACAAGATGTACAGTTAAAGCACTGGTTATAGAGGTTATTTTTTGGTATATTTTTTTTGCCATGGTCTTTAAAGGATGATTACAACTGACTTTGGTGATCCTCCAAATTTGAACAAGTATGCTGATCCTTTACCTTTTCCTCTAGCGCCATCTTGTGGTCAAAAATTCAATCTGCCCTGTACTTACTGAAACATTCATCTGCCTCATGTTAGTCTTGTCATAGTGGCAACTGCTGCTGTGACTAACATTAAATGATATAATAATGCTGCTCAATAGTTCCCCAAAAATGCCCTTTTTAACCACTGTTAATGTAATGTACAGTGCTCAGTAAATTCCTTCAGCTGAGACAAATGGCTGAGATTTATTTAGTTAGTTTCCTTATTTAGTATTGAAAGATAGAGATCGTGTTGCTACTTTCATGGGATTTAATGACATAAGAAAAAAAAGACCCAGCCTCATGGTTTAAAGCATTGTGTAAAGCACATTAGATTGCTTGTGTGTGTTAAATACAGACACAAAAATATATACAGGTGAAGATCTTTTCCCTATGAATCATGATCTTTTCTTTTCACTAGAAAACAATGTTGAAAACAAGGCATGCTACTGCTATCATTATTTATACTTATTATATTATATATATTATATCCTTTGATGTCTTTTTTCCAAAACCAGGAGGGAGTATGTTCTCTAATCGAGGTTCCTTTCCGCGGAGCCCCCTGCAGTGATGCAGCTGGAAAACAGAAACCATACAAGTGGATCATGAAGCAGGTTAACAGCTCATTGTCTGGCAGGCTCTGGGACGACAAGCAGAAAGCTCCTTACTTCAATTACCAGGTACGCTGTTTTTATTATAGTTCAAGTCCTGAGTCAACTGTTGTTGGGTAAGATGTTTTAGTTCTTAGCAACGTTGGCCCCTCTGTCAAGTATTTGATTTTCTAACTAGTTTGAGCTTGAATGACTTCACCTTTTTCACTAAATTAAAATCTGACATACAATACAATGACTTTTTTTTATTATGTTTGTATGACATTATCAAGGCAAATGCTATTTTGAGTTTACAATGAAAACTATGACATACCACCATATAACCATTTTTAGGACAGTTGAATGACATACTGTACTATTACTTTTTGCTGTTACGATTTTTTGACAACTTCTGTATGACAAACTGTACCAGAACTTTTTAATGATAAACTATGCTGTGACTTTAAGTATGATATTTTTATGACACACTATACTGTTAATTTTTTAATGACCTTTTTTATGACATATTGCACTCAGTTCAGTTTCAGTTTACTGTCAATCAAACATGTTAAAAACATGAAGGAACGAAATTTGTTGCCCAGGTCCAGCAGCATACAGAATAAATAATATCAGCTGAAATAGACCTTATAAATAAATCGTAATAAATAATCTAAAAAAAACTATAATAAATAAAACACAGTTTAAAAGAAACCAAGCAGCAGTGAAGTAAAAGTGCAGAGGACAGACTTGAGGTCAGGCAGTTCATAAGCCTCACAGCCTCTGGGAAGAAGCTGCACTTTAGCCTCGCTGGTCTTGCTTTGAGGTTGCGTGGCCTTCTGCCTGAGGGGAGGGCCGTGGACAGTTGGTGTGCTGGGCGGGTGGGGTCCTTCGTGATACATGAAGCTCTGCTTCTGCACCTGCTGATATAAATGTCCTCCAAAGAAGGGAGGCCACTGTTGGTTATTTTTGAGCAGATTTTACGACTCATTGCAGTGTCTCCCTGTCAGCCGCAGAGCAGTTCCCAAACCAGGCAGTGATGAGGATGTCAGTATGCTGTCCAACCCACACCGTTAAAGGAAGTCAGGACAGCAGCCCTGAGGCCAGCCTGCTTCAGCCTCCTCAAAAAGTACAGGCATTGGTGGGCCTTTCTTATAATGCTGACTGTGTTGGTGGCCCACGAGAGGTTGTTAGAGATGTGCAGGCCCAGATATTTAAAGGTGGACACCATCTCCACAGCTTTTCCTCCAATGAAGAGGGGAGAGGGGGTGTGGCCTCTCCTCCTAATGTCCACAACCATCTCCTTAGTCTTCCCCACATTGATGCAGAGATTGTTTGCTCTGCACCAGTCCACAAGTTCTTCCTCCTCCTTCCTGTACACAGACTCGTCGTTGTTGGACATCAGTCCAACCACAGCCGCGTCGTCTGCAAAGTTCCCTATATGATTGCTTGGGTATCTTGCAGAGCAATCATGTGTGAAGAGCGTGTACAGCAGGGGGCTTAGGACACATCCCAGTGGGGAGCCGGTGTTGAGTGTGATGGTGGAAGATGAGAAACCATGGATCTTAACAGACTGTGGCCTGTTTGGCAGGAGATCCAGGATCCAGTTGCATAGAGATGGTTTTAATCCCAGCAGCAGCAGTTTGTTGACTAAAGTCTGCAGAATGATGGTGTTAAAGGCAGAGCGTAAATTCAGGAAGAGTAGCCTGACATAGAAATCACTACTCTTTAGATGGGTGAGAGCAGAATAGACAGCTGACACTGCATCAGACACAGACCGGTTCTTCCTGTAAGCATACTGATGGGGGTCCACGTTGATGTTGATGGTGCCCTTTATGTGGGCCAAAACCAGCCGTTCAAAGCATTTCATGACTATTGGGGTTAGGGCCACTTGATGATAGTCGTTCATGCTTTTCACTGCTGAGTTTTTAGGCAACGAAACGATTGTGGACATCTTGAGACAAACAAGCACCACAGCTTGGGAGAGGGAGATGTTAAAGATGTCCATCAACCCCTCTGTGAGCTCCCGAGCACAGTCTCTCAGAACCTGTCCCATGATGTTGTCCGGGCCTGCTGCTTTGCGGGGTTTGATCCTATGCAGTGTCTTCCTCACATCCACAGCTGACACACTAAAGGGCAGCTCACCTGGTGGGAGTATGAGTCTGGTGCTGTGGGAGGAGCTGGATGACTTGACGCGAGCATAGAAGGTGTTCAGAGCATCAGGAAGAGATGTGTCCTGAGGGCATTCAGCATCCCTCCCTTTGTAGTCTGTGATGTTCTTTGTGCCCCTCCACATGCTCCGGGGGTCGCTGGTGAAAAAATGACCCTGTATCCTAAGGGCATAAGTAGCCTTTGCCCTTTTGATGCCAGCCTTCAGCTACCTCCTTGCTGATCTCAGTGCCACTGCATCTATTAATCTAGTATTGGCATTTTTATGATATACAACACTTTGAACATTTTTTAAAAAAGTTTTATTATATACTACAGTGTAATTTTTTAAATAATATGCTTATGCTATTCTAAATGTTGTCCTTTATATTAATATGATGTAAAATGATAATATGGATTTTTAAATTATTATTTTTTGACATAAGACACAATGATTTTTTTCATGATATTTTTATGGCATACTATAAAATGATTTTCAGTGACATTTTTATGACGCACTACATCAGGACTTTTTTGAGATTTTGATATACCATACTAGGACTTTTTCATAAGATTTTTGTGGCATACTACACTGACTATTTTTAATGAAAACAACTTTCTGTAATTAAGCTCTTATGACACTTATACTTTATGACATATTATATATATGTTTTGGCATGGTTGGCTTCAGTCTGATGGCAAGTTGGATCACCAATTTCATTATTTGTGCTCAAATGTTTTTTCAAGCTGTATATTAAAAACTTAAAACAAAATGAACATAACAAGGAAAGTATGCATGAACAAGCAGTATATATTTACAAAATAGTAGTACATCATGAGCAAAGTTTGCAAAATTCAGTGCTGCACTTAATTTTTCTTGTCTTTGAGAAAAATTTCACCTCGCTTAGTTGAGAAAAAGTAAATGTATTGGGTTGCATGTTAACATTTTTTTTCTTTTTAGATAGTAGTTCTTTGGTTAGTTAGCTAACAAGTGACATTCTTTGCCTTTCCCCACTGCAGAAATTTAAACCTGCAATCCCTTTTACTGGCATTTAAAGGAAAAACAACACTGTCGACATGTACATATGTCCAAACATCTGTACGTCCATACGTCATAGCTCGCTGTAGCTGATTTGGTTCAACAAAACCATGTGCACGGGTTGTTTTATTTGGAAAATTGACAGGATTCACTGCTGTTGTTTCTCTGGCTTCCTGCATGACTTGCTTTGCAGCTTGAAGCAGCAAGCTTCGCCGTCATTGAGGCTTCAGTCTGTGATTGCCACGCTAAAACAGTGGATAAAGTGTTTTGAGGCAACTTTAGTATGGCAAAGGAATGACCTGATGACTGTCTGATTGGCTTGCCTAATATTCTTACCCTGAACCTAATCAACTATTAACCATTCCTGCCTCAGCCCCCTGACCGTAGTCGGTGAGAACAGGGGAGATTTGTTTACCTCCGGGACCCAAGTGACTTTGGGGTTAACTCCCTTCACTTTGACCAGCAGCTGGAAACCAAAACAAGGGAGCTTCACTTTGTCTTGAGAAGCAGCAGCATTATTAACTGAAAACTGTGACTTACATTGCACATCAGACTGAACTACTACCTGTATGAATGTGGAGTTGGTCATTCTGTCGAGTAAAATATCAATCACAGTGGACTACAACTTATATAAATGTGATGTAGGTCATTCTGTCAGGTACAAATCTATATCAGAATGGACGATTACCTGTATAAATGTTGCTAAATGTGGAGAGGGTCATTCTTTAAGGTACAAACATCTATCGCAATTTACTACTACCTGTGTAAATGTGGAATCTGTAAAAACATTGTATACTGTGATTTCTTTTTGTAAATTTGGACAACATACAGGACGACAAATTTTTTTCATGATTTTGGATGAAATATTCTATGACAGGTTTTTTTTTCATGATCTTGGTGTCATATTGTATAATGAGGTTTTTTTGTGATTTTGGACAACATACTATACTATAAAATATTTTTATGATCTTTGATGATATATGATGTTTGCATGGCATTATTCTATACTGTGACGTTTCTGCGTGATTTTTCACGACATGCTATACTAAGAAGTTTTTCATATTTTCTGACGAGATCCTATACTTTGACATTTATCATAATTTTTGACAGCATACTGTACAACCTGTTAATGTGGAGTAGGTCATTTCAGTTACAGATTATTAGAATGGACTACTACCTGTATAAATGTAGTTAAATGTAGTGTAGGTCATCTATCACAATGGACAATTACAGGTATAAATGTGGAATGTGTGTTTTTAACAACATTGTATACTGTGATTTATTTTCATAATTTTGGAAGATATACAATAGTATGAAACTTTTTCATGATTTTTAATGACATTTTTTGGGATTGTGGGTGATTTTTGACAAAATATTATAGTATGACATTTTTGTGCCATTTTGGGTCATTTTTGACAACATACTATACTACGAAGTTTTATGGTAATTTTTGACTACATAATATACTATAATGTTTTTGTGCCATTTTAGATCATGTTTGATGACATAGTATGCTATGACATTTTTTTGACATTATTTTGACATTTTTGAAGACATACTATACCAGGACATTTTTGTGCCATACTATACTGTAGTTTGTCGTTTTTGGGTCATTTTTGACGACAAGCTATAGTATGTCGTTTTCACATAATCTTTGAGTAAATACAATAATATGACATTTTAGTGCGATTTTGGGTCATTTTTGATGACATACTATATTATGGCGTTTTCAGTCATTTTTTCCACATGCTAAAATAGAATTGTTTTGGGACAGTGTCTCGACATGTTATTTTATGTGGTTTTCAGCTGTTTTCAGCTGTTTTTGGGAAATTTATTTTTTTTGGCATTTTTCGCCAAACTATAGCTTTGATTTTTCTGTAATTTTTTTAATGATATAATATTATGATGTTTTTGGACGATTTTGAAACATTCTATGCTATAGTGTGTCTTGTCACGCTATTTTATGCAGTTTTCAGCTGTTTTGGGGAAATGTCATTTTTTGACATTTTTGGCCATGCTATAGCCTTTCTTTTTGGATCATTTTTGCAACATTCTATGCTATGAGATGTCTCCTATGAAAGAAATTTATTCCAAAAATATGAGAATTGCTAATTCTCTGAAGAAAATATGGCTGCAGTGTGATTAATCAAAGTCCTTTAATACATGGGCTCATGTAGAGAAGGCACACAATAGTTTTCAGTTGACAATGCGGCTTGAACTGACTTCTATTCCTGGTGATCTTCCACCACCACCACAAGGAACAAGGTCTTACTATAACCTTGCCTTTTATGTGATTTTTTCAACATGCCATATTATGTTTTTTTTGTCCGTTTTCGCGACATTCTATGCTATAGCGTGTCTCAGCAC
>NW_024633918.1:0-318 GCF_008729295.1 Plectropomus leopardus
CCTTCAGATAGAATTGTTGGTCAGCCATCGATGCAATTAAAAACAATAATAATAACAATAACAATAATGTAATATATGGACCTTAATTGCATCCTGATTAAGGCGTTAACTCTCACAGCACAAGTTCTAATACCAATACCATGGTGCAGTGCAGGAAAAAAATAATGGGAAAGGTAGGGAATTACATCTAAAATCTAGGTTCAGTGTTCACAGACCGGTGGTTTGCTACTTTTATATGTTGTGCTGGGGTTGTATATCATGCAGTAATCTTGCTATTAGCAGACCATCCCTGTGTTCTTTTGCAAGCCAGTGTGTCCA
>NW_024633919.1:0-473 GCF_008729295.1 Plectropomus leopardus
TTCTGGATTGTCTTAATAAGGAATCAAATGACAGGCATTGAACAGGCATTATACAACCCCCTTATTGAGAAAGTGATTATGTGGTTGGTACCACTGAATTCCTAAGTCTTCTAGTGACAAATGATACATGTATCATCAGTCTATCTTTAAAACTAAGCCTCAGGTACAGCCTCCTTCAGATAGAATTGTTGGTCAGCCATTGATGCAATAATGTGTAATATATGGAGCTTAACTGCATCCTGATTAAGGCGTTAACTCTCACAGCACAAATTCTAATACCAATATCATGGTGTAGTGCAGGAAAAAAAATAATGGGAAAGGTAGGGAATTACATCTAAAATCTCGGTTCAGTGTTTACAGACCTAGCAGTGGTTTGCTACTTTTATATGTTGTGCTGGGGTTGTATATCATGCAGTAATCTTGCTGTTAGCAGACCATCCCTGTGTTCTTTTGCAAGCCAGTGTGTCCACTCT
>NW_024633920.1:0-603 GCF_008729295.1 Plectropomus leopardus
TATTAAACTAAATGCATTTATAACTGATAGAATAGCCGGAACTGAAATCTCAGGACTTGTGACAAAAAGTATAATGTCGTCCGCATATAAAGCCATCTTGTGTACAGTCCTGCCCAAAGTAACACCATGTATATCTTTGTGGTTTCTAATACGTTCTGCAAGAGGCTCTAGTGTAAGGGCAAAAAGGAGGGGGGAAAGGGGGCAGCCCTGTCGCGTCCCTCTGTGAAGTGGGAAAGGAGAAGAGCGGACACCATTGGTCAGGACGCAGGCCTCAGGAGAATGATAAATATTTTAATCCAGTTTAAAAATTCCCCCCCAATCCAAATTTATCAAGAACATCCCACATGAACCCCCATTCCACCCTGTCAAACGCCTTTTCGGCATCTAATGAAATGGCAAGCGTTTTTTGTTTTGTTTGTGAGGAATATTGTATGATATTAAGAAGCCTCCGAACATTAGAATATGAGAGCCTATTCTTGATGAACCCTGTCTGGTCAGCGTTTATAAGTAAGGGTAGATAATCTTCCAGTCTCCTAGCTAGAATCTTAGAGAGCAATTTGCTATCTACATTTATAAGGCTTATAGGTCTGTATGAGCCACACT
>NW_024633921.1:0-390 GCF_008729295.1 Plectropomus leopardus
GGCCATAAATTATGAGCCAGTCACACACAAAAAAAGGACATTCTGAGCGAAATAGGCCACTGTTGGCTTACTTTGAAATGGAGGTGTTTAGTGGCGGTAGAGGAGAAGCAGAGTTTGAAGAGCCTGCTGGAATCCCATAGACCATCTCTCCATTACTATACACAAAAAGAGACAGAGATACTTTAGATCATTGAAATATTGTGCTTAAAGATGCAACAGGGCCCTGTTTCAGAAAGCGGGTACTGTGAAAACTCTGAGTAAGTGACCCCAATATGAGGGAAACTCTTTATGACATCTTTTGCTCGTATTTATATATCGCCTTTTAGCCTACCTTTACAAGTGATCTACTGGCTGATATATAAATGGATGTACATGATTGGTTGTATTTTT
>NW_024633922.1:0-434 GCF_008729295.1 Plectropomus leopardus
ATTATGAGCCAGTCACACACAAAAAAAGGACATTCTGAGTGAAATAGGCCACTGTTGGCTTACTTTGAAATGGAGGTGTTTAGTGGCGGTGGAGGAGAAGCAGAGTTTGAAGAGCCTGCTGGAATCCCATAGACCATCTCTCCATTACTATACACAAAAAGAGACAGACATACTTTAGATCATTGAAATATTGTGTTTAAAGATGCAACAGGGCCCTGTTTCAGAAAGCGGGTACTGTGAAAACTATGAGTAAGTGACGTAGAAATGAGTGAAACTCTAGTTTTGCAGAGTGGGGGTTTTTACCTTTTAATTCCTTCTTATGATGTCTTTAGCGCATACTTATATATCGCCTTTTAACCTACCTTTACAGGTGATCTACTGACTGATATATATAAATGGATGTACATGATTGGTTGTATTTTTTATTTTATTTC
>NW_024633923.1:0-246 GCF_008729295.1 Plectropomus leopardus
AAAAGTCAGAGTTGTCCACTAAGTCAACTCAGAGTTCAAGGTTTGTTAAACCCTCTTTCTGAAACACACACCCGAGAAGTTCAATATCTGTGTACACTTGTGTGTGTTTCTTTGTATTCATGTGTACTTACAATACTCCAACAGGACACAGGTTCTGGGTCAGGTCTTGTGGTAGTGTCACAACTGGTACATTGTCATACTGGAGACACAAACATATGCAGAGCAGATGGTTAGATGAGCTGCAGT
>NW_024633924.1:0-481 GCF_008729295.1 Plectropomus leopardus
CTGGAGACACAAACATATGCAGAGCAGATGGTTAGATGAGCTGCAGTGTAACTTTGGTGTAATAACATTCACTTGTAAACTTTAGCTTTTAGACTTTGAATTATTGCCATTATATGCCAGAAAAAAAAAAATAAAATAAATTATGAAAGTTTGCCATTTATATAGAAAAGATGTCATCTAATGAATTATTTAGGGAGCATTTTCATTTTCCCCTCAAATTTAATTAAATAAAAAGTATAACTGATCACAGAAAAGTTTGTTTTCTACCACGCGCTTTAACAGCTTCCCTCTGCTGCCCTCTGCTGTAAGAAAATTACCTCAAAATAAACAAAAAAGTTAAAAAAGAAGACAATTACCTTAAGAAATTGCTAGAAATTAAATAAAATATTATTTTTCTGTAAAATAATTTTGAATAATTGTAAAGTATTTTCCAGAAATTTCTTGCCAAGTTGCTCATTGCCTTTATCTCATGTTTTTAAAA
>NW_024633925.1:0-457 GCF_008729295.1 Plectropomus leopardus
CTGGAGACACAAACATATGCAGAGCAGATGGTTAGATGAGCTGCAGTATAACTTTGGTGTAATGACATTCACTTGTAAACATTAGCTTTTAGACTTTGAATTATTGCCATTATATGCCGGAAAAAAATAAAATAAAATAAATTATGAAAGTTTGCCATTTATATAGAAAAAATGTCATCTAATGAATTATTTAGGGAGCATTTTCATTTTCCCCTCAAATTTAATTAAATAAAAAGTATAACTGATCACAGAAAAGTTCGTATTCTACCACACGCTTTAACAGCTTCCCTCTGCTGCCCTCTGCTGTAAGAAAATTACCTCAAAATAAACAAAAAAGTTTTGTTTTTAAAAGAAATCAAACCAGTTTCCTCAGTTTCCAGAGGTTTAAAAGCTTTTGAAAGAGGGGGAAGAGGTTCTAAAGGGTTTAATTATTACTTCTGTAAAATAACTAATAGGC
>NW_024633926.1:0-301 GCF_008729295.1 Plectropomus leopardus
TCTACTGGCTGATATATAAATGGATGTACATGATTGGTTGTATTTTTATTTTATTTCATACCTAACTATTTAAATTATCTCTAAATGAAGTAATTGACACTTTCTCTGCTGTGAGTCTCTTTTTAAAGATTAATGTTTGCAGTCCACAAATACTTGACAAATCTATCATAATTTTGGTTCAGCGCACTAGCTTAACTTAGTGTGAACATACTAAGAATTTACTGAACAAACTCTGATCAGCTGCTCTGAAACCAAAAAGTCAGAGTTGTCCACTAAGTCAACTCAGAGTTCAAGGTTTGTT
>NW_024633927.1:0-279 GCF_008729295.1 Plectropomus leopardus
TTGTATTTTTTATTTTATTTCATACCTAACTATTTAAATTATCTCTAAATGAAGTAATTGACACTTTCTCCGCTGTGAGTCAGACTCTTTTTAAAGATTAATGTTTGCAGTCCACAAATACTTGACATATCTGTCATAATCTATCATAATTTTCGTTCAGCGCACTAGCTTAACTTAGTGTGAACATATTAAGAATTTACTGAACAAACTCTGATCAGCTGCTCTGAAACCGAAAAGTCAGAGTTGTCCACTAAGTCAACTCAGAGTTCAAGGTTTGTT
>NW_024633928.1:0-2199 GCF_008729295.1 Plectropomus leopardus
GGCAGTCGAGGAAGAGAACTCACCGTCTCCGTTTGTGCAGGTCTTCCTCTTGAAGGACACGGCGTTGACCATGTCCCACTCTGTCTCGTAGCTCTGCTGCGTCTCCAACAGCTGGTGGCACTTGTCCCCGGGACACTGGTTCCACTCCATCACTGAACTGGAGTCCTGATGGAAAGACACATGTCCTCCGTGAGCTGCTGGTTTCCACAGAGACCGGATGAGGCTGCAGCGTTTTCAGGCTTCACAGACGTCGTTATGGAAACGTGTTTACAGCTGCTGCTGGGATTCATGCTGGAGAAAAGCTGCCCCCCAAACCTGCAGGCACGGAGTCTTTCTTTTCTGTCAAAATCTCAAACTTCACTTTGGCAACTTTTATTTTCCCCTTTAAAAAGTTTGTTTTTAACTTGCCTTAAGAAGCCATGTTTTCATCAAAAAAACAAAGATTTTCTTCTTTTTATTTTGTGATTTGTTTTTTTTTCTGCTTTAAAATTTTGCATTTTTTTGATCTCACAAAATACATTCAATTAGCTGATTTCATTGTGTTACTGCAGTACAATTACTAAAAAAAAACGTTGGGGAATTTTAAAGGAAACATGCCTTCCAAACCCCGCGGCCACCAAAGGAAAAATCACCAAAAATGACACCAATTATCAGCCAGAAACTGTAAACACAGAAATGATTGTTTCCAACAGTCCTTGGACACATCAGGTGTTATTTTACAGGTTTGTAAAAAAAATTCCATTAATTTTCCAAAACTTTCAGGGTATATTTAGTTCTTCAAAACTTTTCCAGGCCTGGAAGTTGCTATTTGCAAATTCCATGAGTTTTCCAGGTTTTTCATGACTGTACGAAGCTCGGCTACAGGAGAGGAAGTGAAGCAGACACAGAGACGAACCTTTCCAGCACACAGCATGTTAGACGGGTCCACCGGTTCTTCCAAAGGTCTGTACTCCACCAGGACGTCAGCGTCCTGACGCGCCGTCACCCGTCACGCCGTTTCAACCAGCCAATCAGGAGCCAGGAGACAACAGACACAGTATCATTAGACACGTCAGTGACACACAGAGCGTCGGGCCGCCGTCTGAAGGATCTCAGTCTCACCTTGTCGACGATCCGCACCGACCCTGAGACGAGTAAATCCTGCTCGCCGCCGTCTTCATCGCTGCTCGAGTGGATGAAGACTCCTTCATGTTCAAAAACAACCTGCAAAACGTGCACTTTTTGGTGAAATTTTGGTTGAGTTTTAAGTAAAATCTTTAAACACCACATTTGGAGGTGAGATTTTGAATTTAAAAACCTTTTTTCTTAAACGTTTGGTTAAATTTTGAGTTTAAAACAAATTTTAAAACACCAAATTTTGTTGTTTTCAGCAAAACTTGGACTTGTATATAGAACGTGTCCATTTTGGGGTGTAGTTCTGATTTCAACAGAAATAAAAGCTAACGCCGGCCAGTTAGAGCTGAATGTCCCTCCCCTGACTTAAAATGAGCTGACGTGTGCCCCCCCACCACATAAATAACAAACGGTCCCTAAAGTCTCTGACCGTTTCGTAAAACACAGCAAAGATGCAGGTAAACGTCGCCGAGCTGTGCTCACTGTATGTTACATGTCACATGTTTAAGATGACGTGACCAGCCTGTCACTGTGGAGGGAAACTCTGTTAGCATCATGCTAACGTTAGCATCATGCTAACTACAGCGTTCCAGCAGCCCGCTGTGACACACAGCTGTTAGCAGCATGCTAGTGTTAGCAGCATGCTAGTGTTAGCAGCATGCTAGTGTTAGCAGCATGCTAGTGTTAGCAGCATGCTAGCTTTAGCCTGTGGTGTATTAGCGCACGGGTCGAGTTTTGACTCTAACACTAAAACGTCCAGCTGACAGTCATCATGCTGTCGTGGCAGGTCCTGGTCCTCCTCCTCCTCCTCCTCCTCCTCCTCGTGCTGCTGCTCCTCCTCCTCCTGATGATGATGTCGTTACAACACAGCTAACGTTAGCACGGCGGCTAACAGGAGCTAACAGCGGCTCCCGGGCCGGCCGGGCGGGTCTGGCCCGGGTCGCAGCTGCCGGGGCGGGCTCCGCTGAGTGTCCGCGGGCGGAGCTGTCGCTAACGGACCGTGTGACGGAGTTTAAAGCCGGTTTGAACCGTGTTTTTACCTTCAGAGCGGAGTCCGCCGCCATGTCGCCTCCGGAGCGCTCCCCC
>NW_024633929.1:0-3249 GCF_008729295.1 Plectropomus leopardus
AAAGACACTATCAGCATGTCTTCTGAAGAACTACACATCAACTACCAGCATGTCTTCTGAAGAACTACTCATCAACTACCAGCAAAAAATAAAAACAAATGTGCAAATAAAGTTTCAAAATGATTATATTTTCAAAAACTGTAATTTTATTTACTAACTTCTGTTTTGATATTTTATTTTATAATTTTTAAAAAATATATATTTCATGATGTTCTTATTTCCCTTATATTTAAAAAAAAAAAAAAAAACTTATCTAAATTTTACAGGTTATCTAAATGTTAAATGTTGATGTCAGACTGAGGTTTTGTATCACTAAATGTTAAATGTTGATGCCAGACTGAGTTTTTTTTTTCACTAAATGTTAAATGTTGATGTCAGACTTAGGTTTTTTATCACTAAATGTTAAATGTTGATGTCAGACTCAGGGTTTTTTTATCACTAAATGTTAAATCTTGATGTCAGACTGAGGGGGTTTTTTTATCACTAAATGTTAAATGTTGATGTCAGACTGAGGTTTTTATCACTAAATGTTAAATGTTGATGTCAGACTGAGGTTTTTTTTTATCAATAAATGTTAAATGTTGATGTCAGACTGAGGTTTTTTTATCACTAAATGTTAAATGTTGATGTCAGACTAAGGTTTTTTTTATCACTTAATGTTAAATGTTGATGTCAGACTAATGTTTTTTATCACTAAATGTTAAATGTTGATGTCAGACAGAGGTTTTTTTTATCACTAAATGTTAAATGTTGATGTCAGACTGAGGTTTTTTTTATCAATAAATGTTAAATTTTGATGTCAGACAGAGGTTTTTTTATCACTTAATGTTAAATGTTGATGTCAGACTAAGGTTTTTTATCACTAAATGTTAAATGTTCATGTCAGACTGAGGTTTTTTTATCACTAAATGTTAAATGTTGATGTCAGACTGAGTTTTTTTATCACTAAATGTTAAATGTTGATGTCAGACTGAGGTTTTTTTTATCACTAAATGTTAAACGTTGATGTCAGACAGAGGTTTTTTTTATCAATAAATGTTAAATGTTGATGTCAGACTGAGGTTTTTTTTATCACTAAATGTTAGATGTTGATGTCAGACTGAGGTTTTTTTTAATCACTAAATGTTAAATGTTGATGTCAGACTGAGGTTTTTTTTTATCACTAAATGTTAAATGTTGATGTCAGACAGAGGTTTTTTTATCAATAAATGTTAAATGTTGATGTCCGACTGAGGTTTTTATCACTAAATGTTAAATGTTGATGTCAGACTGAGGTTTTTTTTATCACTTAATGTTAAATGTTGATGTCAGACAGAGGTTTTTTTTTATCACTAAATGTTAAATGTTGATGTCAGACTGAGTTTTTTTTTATCACTAAATGTTAGATGTTGATGTCAGACTGAGGTTTTTTTTATCACTAAATGTTAAATGTTGATGTCAGACTGAGGTTTTTTTATCACTTAATGTTAAATGTTGATGTCAGACTGAGGTGTGGAGGGTCTCTGTGTGCAGCCGCTCGCTCTGCAGTGTGAGCTCAGATCACTCAGAGATCACTTCCCCCCAGGCAGCCAGGTCACACTGAGCAAGCTCCATAGCCTTATTACTTTAACAGGTAGATCAGTGACCAGGAAGTGGCGTCCTAAAACTCTGCTGATCTGATCCGGCCTGAGAGGACAGACACGTCCACCAAACCCTGACAGACAGGAGAGACGTTATCCCACCACAGAAGAAGAACAGAGTCAAGACACTGAAACCCGCTGATTGGGAGGGAA
Source organism: Plectropomus leopardus (assembly GCF_008729295.1). Classification (NCBI taxonomy): domain Eukaryota; kingdom Metazoa; phylum Chordata; class Actinopteri; order Perciformes; family Serranidae; genus Plectropomus; species Plectropomus leopardus. The sequence continues at coordinate 1,773 of NW_024633929.1, forward strand.
CGTTTTCTTGAAAAATCGGCAGTAAATTAAAAACAAATGCAGCCATTTAAAAAACACAAGTCCCTCCCCTTTACCTGCTCACTGCTGCTGTGACACACCTGTACCTGCTCACTGCTGCTGCTGTGACACACCTGTACCTGCTCACTGCTGCTGTGACACACCTGTACCTGCTCACTGTTGCTGTGACACACCTGTACCTGCTCACTGTTGCTGTGACACACCTGTACCTGCTCACTGTTGCTGTGACACACCTGTACCTGTTCACTGCTGCTGTAACACACCTGTACCTGCTCACTGCTGCTGTGACACACCTGTACCTGTTCAGTGCTGCTGTGATGACACACCTGTACCTGCTCACAATGAGAGGTTCACTGTTCACTGACAGCAGTGACTGAAGCAACAGCTGATAATGTGATTGATCAAGCTAGCTGGGGGGGGCATGTGGGCAGAGGCGGGCAGGGCCTGTGGGCAGAGGTGGGCGGGGCCTGTGGGCAGAGGTGGGGGTTTGTCGGGGCGTGGAGTCACTGAGGCGTGCGCCGGCGGTCTGGACACAGATGTCATGACACCGTCCTCCAGCCATCCGTTATTGATTGTTCCACATGTGTGTGACCTTGCCGCAGGAGCTCGGCCAATCAAACGAAGCATCCCTGTGAGGGCGAGGCCAGCGAGCAGCAGGGTCACAGGTTTGTGTCTCTGTGGTGACCTCAGTCACACCTGATCACCTGCTCTTGGCAGGCAAACATCCCATAATAATCAAACCCAAACTAGTGCACAGCATATGCTGTCAAAATAAAAGCTTGTATTCTGTGAGCTCGGTCTGATGTTTAAATACAGTTTACTGGCTTCAAAACAAAAGAGGAAAAAAGGCCAAATAATGAAAATGTAAAACACGTCGGTTCAGAAAAGTGTTGTTGTAACAAAGGTAAAATTATGACAAAAACACAACAATAAATTCAAAAGTTTCAAATAAAATGAAATGTGTTAAATTTTAAAGTGATTTTGTAAAATGAGATCAAAACGGGGTTTTTTTCGGTAAATTATTGATTGATTGTTGTATTTATATCACATCTCTGCCTCCATTCACCTAAAACTACAAACTTTAGAAGTTCAAAAAGTTGAAGCATTTATTATCTGGAAACTGTTTGATCTGTTGTTCTGGTTAAACTATTTTTTATTATTACTATTTGTATTTCATAAATATTCTTCTCCTGGTTTAATCAGTTGAGGTGTCTCAGCTGGTGCTCAGTGTCATTACAGCGTTTACTGAAATATTTATTAACATCTGTATTACACTGTTACTGAAGCTTTGATTGTAATGTTTATTCAAGTTTGAGCAAAGTGAAAATGAAACATTTATTGACAGTGTCGTTCTCAGTGAGCACTCGTTCCCGCTCTGACCTTGTGAATCAGTGAATCAGTGAATCGTCTGTTTCAGCTCACGGCGTCAAAATGTCAGTCATGAAGAAAATGTGCACAT
>NW_024633930.1:0-291 GCF_008729295.1 Plectropomus leopardus
GCAGCAGTTCTACCAGTCAGCAGCTCTCTCTCTCTCTCTCTCTCTCTCTCTCTCTCTCTCTCTCTCTCTCTCTCTCTCCCTCGTGAACCAACATTCCAACGTACAGTAAGGGGGGTCGATGGGGGCAGCTCGCCCCTGAATAGCCTACTGGAACAACAATCTCACCTTGTCTTTGCTCATCTTCAGAGGAGCCACCTGGACTGGTCGCTGCTGCTGCTGCTGCTGCTGCTGCTGCTGCTCCAGCGCTACTGCTTGTGTCTGAAACTGGTTAATGTTGACAACTAACGTTAG
>NW_024633931.1:0-305 GCF_008729295.1 Plectropomus leopardus
ACTTAAACAACTCGCATTTAGGCAGCAGTTCTACCAGTCAGCAGCTCGCTCTCTCTCTCTCTCTCTCTCTCTCTCTCAGTAAGGGGGGTCGGTGGGGGCAGCTCGCCCCTGAATAGCCTACTGGAACAACGATCTCACCTTGTCTTTGCTCATCTTCAGAGGAGCCACCTGGACTGGTCGCTGCTGTTGCTGCTGCTGCTCCAGCTGCTGCGGCTGCACCAGCGCTACTGCTTGTGTCTGAAACTGGTTAATGTTGAAAACTAACGTTAGCTGGCCCATAATTGTCTTTATACGTACTGCCGCAA
>NW_024633932.1:0-222 GCF_008729295.1 Plectropomus leopardus
GCAGCAGTTCTACCAGTCAGCAGCTCTCTCTCTCTCTCTCTCTCTCTATCTCTCTCCGTGCGTAAACCAACACTCATGTCGGGAAGCGCTCTCTCTCTCTATTCTCTCTCTATCTCTCTATCTCTCTCTCTCTCCCTCGTGAACCAACATTCCAACGTACAGTAAGGGGGGTCGATGGGGGGAGCTCGCCCCTGAATAGCCTACTGGAACAACGATCTCACC
>NW_024633933.1:0-235 GCF_008729295.1 Plectropomus leopardus
TACTGCCGCAAGCAGCCTGGTTGGGAACTAGCTAAGCTAAAGACTTCACGTGAGCATACAAACATCAGCAGCAGCTGTCTGGAGTGGACTACCTTAACTTTAATTGGACTTAAAGCAAACTAACAAGCAAACTGGGTTCACCTTTGGGAAAGAAAGAAGTCAGCAGCTGCCTCCCCTCTTCTGCCGTCTTTCTTTTTCCTTCCTCTCCTTCTTTTTTTGACACCCTGATTTGTGC
>NW_024633934.1:0-433 GCF_008729295.1 Plectropomus leopardus
GGAGCAAAGAGGGTGAGTGAGTGAATAAGATGTCTCTTAAGTTAATGTGCACCACAGAGATATTATACCAATATGTTTTTAGTTTTGTCAGAAATTTAATTGCATGTGTGCATTTTTGTGCAAACAGAGGTGTCTTGCATACTGCTTACGTCAAGATAATGCCATGTAACAAACTTCTCTGTGCTTCATGCACACTTGAATGTCACACAGGGGATTTTGGAGAGTCTGGATGCAGGAGAGATGGTTATTGGGGACGGAGGCTTTGTCTTCGCCCTTGAGAAGAGAGGTTATGCCAAAGCGGGACCGTGGACACCTGAGGCTGCAGCCGAGTACCCTGAAGCAGGTATTACATCATTATTTTCATGTCTCTGTGCATGCATGTGTTTCCCAACTTGAAAGTCAAGGTCTAAGAGACATCTTGTTCCCTCAGTGC
>NW_024633935.1:0-232 GCF_008729295.1 Plectropomus leopardus
GCATGAAGCCTCTTGTTCCAACTACCTGCAGCAGGGCCGCTCACAGACCTTGATGGTGCATCCACACTATACCGTCTGCCCTGCCCCACTGGTCGCTTTTATCCATCCATAACCATTGAAATCCATTGGAAATTTCTCCTATTAAATAAAGTTTTTTTTCAATGTAAGGTCAAACATGAATATTTGATGATTATTTTAACTTGAGAGCTTCCTTTTTAAATAAAGAAAAACA
>NW_024633936.1:0-220 GCF_008729295.1 Plectropomus leopardus
GAAAGTCAAGGTCTAAGAGACATCTTGTTCCCTCAGTGCGCCAGCTGCACAGAGTTTCTGAGAGCAGGCTCCAACGCCATGCAGACGTTCACTTTCTACGCAAGCGATGATAAACTGGAGAACAACTATTAAATAAAGTTTTTTTTCAATGTAAGGTCAAACATGAATATTTAATGATTATTTTAACTTGAGAGCTTCCTTTTTAAATAAAGAAAAACAG
>NW_024633937.1:0-286 GCF_008729295.1 Plectropomus leopardus
TATTGGCAGCTTAACCCTTTAAAACCTCACATCACATAGATGCAAGGTTTTCCAAAAACAGTGCACATGAGGAAAGAGGAGGGAGAAGGAAGGAGACTTACTCCATGCCACACAAGTTTATTCAAATCTTAAACTTGTGTGGCATGTAAGTCTGCAGATGTTACCTTTTTACCTCAGGAAGGTTATGAGGAACAGGAATGAAAGAAAAAGTCTAACCAGGTGAGGAGAAAATGAATTCCATATCTTGGAACCTAAGTATGTCTTATTCAGTTGGGATAAAGTGGTT
>NW_024633938.1:0-775 GCF_008729295.1 Plectropomus leopardus
TATTGGCAGCTTAACCCTTTAAAACCTCACATCACATAGATGCAAGGCTTTCCAAAAACAGTACACATGAGGAAAGAGGAGGAAGAAGGAAGAAGACTTACTCCATGCCACACAAGTTTATTCAAATCTTAAACTTGTGTGGCATGTAAGTTTGCAGATGTTACCTTTTTACCTCAGGAAGGTTATGAGGAACAAAAGAAGAAGTTAGCCAAAAATAAGCAAGAAATCAGTGATAAGTACAAGAAAATTGCCTAAAAATTATTTTTTAAAAAAAGAAAGAAAAAGAAAAGACACAAGGAAATGATCCGTGAAAGTGCCTAAAAATGATCATTTTGTAACTTAATTTAAAATGTATATTGTGATTTGATTTGATTTATTAAGCACATATTATAAAAAACAATGTTATACATTTCAAGAAAAGGAGACATCCTGGGGAAACCCAGAAAACCCTCAAGGGGCTTGATAAGTGAGTCGGTGCATACAGTCTCTTAGCATTGATAAGAAAAAACAATTATAAAACAGTTCAAAAATAAATATATACATAAAGGCTATGATGAAAAATATTAATAAGAAAGGACGGGAAGATGAGGGCTGAGAAAATGATATAAAGACAAAGAAGAAGAGAAAAAAAACCCTGTTATTTTTGGCTATTGTTTCAGAGGAAATTTTTCACAGATTTTTGAAATGATAAAGAAAAAGTCTAACCAGGTGAGGAGAAAATGAATTCTATATCTTGGAACCTAAGTATGTCTTATTCAGTTGGGATAAAGTGGTT
>NW_024633939.1:0-578 GCF_008729295.1 Plectropomus leopardus
TGAGACTGACTTGGGACAGAGAGGGAAGAGGTGGGAGCTGCAGGAGCAAAGTGGATTCTCAAATGCTGCCTTTTTTTGCCCTCTCCATATTTCTGCCTTCACTAACTTTAAGTGTCATTAATTATAACCTGCATGTTTTTCTGTCCCTCAAATTAAGATTAATGTTTTGTTTGTTGCAACAAGAGTGACAAGACAACTAACTACACTACAGGGATTAATTTCAGTGAAAGGACATTGCTCATACACATATAATCCTTAATTAGATGACTGCATCGTATCTCTGGAGATCAATGAAGAGGGTATAACTCCACTGTGCACAGGTCATGCATGCTGACATACAATGGCTATTGTTGGAGTCAGCATTGTGTGTAGTCACATTGTGTGAAACCACCATCCACAGAAGAGGTGAGCCAAAACTGTATGTATGTTCATGTGGGAAATGTGGCTGGAAATATAAGCAAAAAGATGCCTTTTTTCCCCTCTTTTTTTTTTTTTTAGATCAGAGAGCTTTAAACACCGTGGCCTTAGACGACGTACTCTAGCACACAGCCTGTGGAGTTCAGCTATGTCTTCTCTTA
>NW_024633940.1:0-2781 GCF_008729295.1 Plectropomus leopardus
TTAAAAAAAACTTTTTTCCTTTCAACATTTTAAACATTACTTCGATTTATTGAATACTACAATTTTTCAATTTTAATTTGACTGCTTTTTAAAGAGAAATAGAGATATTTATAATTATTTTAATGATATTATTTTTGTGTTTATTTGAGTTGCAGAATCTGCAGAAAATGAATGAAACGTACAGCTGTTGTCGTTGACACGTCGCACTGCCTACGCGTGTCGTGTGCACGGTGGGATTTGTAGTTCTCTACTGTCAAAACCCAACAGGCACCCAATGGGCTCTTGAGCTTGCGATACTACAAGTACCGGGATGCACCGCGCGGCGCGGCGCATGACAACCAGGTGTTTGGACTCCAGTGCTGCTGCTGCCTCAGAGCCGAGGTTTGTGTTCAGAAAGCTCCCAAAATTACTTTGTTTGTGTCAAATTTAACACAAAACTTTTACGAACGAAAGCTTTGGAGCTTGTTTACACTTTAGTAAGTGTTGTTGACCGGATGTGACGTTTGTTTTTACTGATAATGACACCGACAGTTAGCTTTCAGGAGCTAGCCGGCTAAAGCAGTTTAAACTGAACCTGACCGGTAACAGTAACGAGCTCGGTCGGTTTTCTGACTAAACGGAACAAAGTTACGACTCTGCGACACATTATCGGTCACACAGCGAGTCTCTGTGTCGCCGTGTGTCCGTGTGCTGATGTGTTGTGTCATGTAGCAGCTACACAGACATTTGAAGCTGACCAGCAGCCGGACAGCAGGCTGTGAAAGGGTTAAAACTGTTAGTGTGTGCGGGGCTGAACACGCACACAGTTCACGTATGAACACACAGCAGGCTGGAGTCAGCTGGCAACCTGCTCACGACCTGCACACCAGAGTCCAGGTGGAAACAGCAGGTCTGATAACTTACTCTGACTCTACCAGGTCCTGGTCTGGTCTGCACACCAGACTTCAGCCCAAAATCTGCTCATTTACTGTAACTGTTACTATAATTAACGGATATCCTCCGAGGTGGAAACATGTCCTGGTCTCCTGTCTGCACACCAGACTCTAAAATCTGCACATTTACTGATGCCATGATTTCCTCCCAGGTGGAGACATGGCCTGTCCCCTGTCTTAACGCTAGACACCAGTCAAATTTACTGCTAGTATGCAGTGATAACTTACAGACTGTCTTTGAGGTAGAAACGTGTCGCCGTCTTCTGTCTGCAGAGACATAGACATAGACATTTTCTCCTTGGTTTGTCTGCACGCCAAACTCCAGTCAAAAATCTGCACATTTACTGCTGCTCTACTATGAAGACAGATTTTCCTTTAGGTGGGAACACGTCCTGGTCTCCTGTCTGCACAGCAGACTGCAGGTTTTCTCGTAGGTGGGAACACGTCCTGGTCTCCTGTCTGCACAGCAGACTGCAGGTTTTCTCGTAGGTGGGAACACGTCCTGGTCTCCTGTCTGCACAGCAGACTTCACTCAAAAATCTGTCAGTTTACCGTCTTCATGCTACAAAATGAACAGACACGTCCGTGCTAACCTCACCTGTCTGGTTGCCCACCTGTAGGAGTTTCGGAGGCGGTTGCCATGGAGCCCGCCTGGCGACAGCAGGGCAGGGGGCGTGGCCGGAGCCAGAATGGTCAGGGCGAAAGGTCGCGACCCCCGCAGAAGGAGAGAGAGAGGCCGGGGGCCGCTGCAGCAGGAGCGTGGGGGGCCGGACGAGGAGGGAGGACGAAGTCTGCGACGGCACCTGAACCTCAACGCGGTGAGGACACGCGTGGTCATTTATAAACAAACAGAGGACAGACTAATGTCCTGACCCCCGTCCCTACCTGCGTCTGATAGGTGTGTCCGTCCAATCAAAGTTCGAGGAGATCAGGAAGTCCAACCAGGCTGCCGCTCAGCGATTGGCGGAGAGCCGCATCAGCTCCTCCTCTGATGATGACGATGAAGACGAGGACGTCGAGGTCGACCACGAGGACGGAAAGAGAGGGAAGATCCTGGCGTCCACCTTCACCACCTACACCGACCAGACAGGTGAGACAGGTGCTTCCTTTCTGATCGTTTTTGTTTTCACTGCCGGGCTGATGAATGTTTCATTATTGGTGATTTTTGAAGAAAATATTCCTTCCAGACCTGCAGGCTGATTTTTTTAAAGAAAAAAATGTCATAAATTTTCTTTAAAAATCACCAAAAAAGTTCAAAGAATTAAAGAAATTGCCTTTTTGTTGTTTTTAAGAGAACATGCCGTTAAACGCATCGGCAGTAAAATAAAAACAAAATACAGTCATTTAAAGTTGTCCCAAAGAAAAAAAACACCAACTTTTTTTCTTTAAAAAAAATGTTTTTCTTAAAAATATTTTTAAGGAAAATAAAAACTGCTACATTTTTTCTTTAAATAAGTCAACAAAAAGTTCAGAGGAAAATAAAAGTTTCCATTTTTTTTCTTTTAAAAATCACAAAAACTTTTTAAGGAAAATAAAAATTGCTAATTTTCTTCCTTCAAAATTCAACTTTTTTAAGGAAAATAAAAATCCACTTTTTTTTCTTTAAAAATCACCAAAAAATTATAAGGAAAAAAAACCACCTACATTTTCTAAAGAAAAAGTTCATACACACATACACACAAAGGTTTTCCAGCTCAAGATCTCGTCTTCGTCACTCGTCTTCCTCTCTGCAGGTGGCGACGCCTCCGGTCTGCTCAGGACCGGTCAGTATGTCAGCGACCTGTTTCAGTCCGGAGCTCTCACCTGCCTGATCTGCATCGCCTCCGTCAAGAGGACTCAGGCGGTGAGA
>NW_024633941.1:0-513 GCF_008729295.1 Plectropomus leopardus
TCACCAAAAACAGGTCTGTCTCCTGAGCTAATACTATCAGCTGGTGAAACTGACTTGGGACAGAGAGGGAAGAGGTGGGAGCTGCAGGAGCAAAGAGGATTCTCAAATTCTGCCTTTTTTGCCTTCTCCAGATTGCCTTCACTAGCTTTAAGTGTTATTAATTATAACCTGCATGTTTTTCTGTTCCTCAAATTAAGATTAATGTTTTGTTTTGTTTTCTTTTGTTGTAACAAGATTTGGAAGACAACACACCAGACTCCAGGGATAAATTTCAGTGAAAGGACATTGCTCATTATTGTATTGTTGATCCATATAATCCTTAATTAGATGACTGCATCGTATCTCTGGAGATCAATGAAGAGGGTATAACTCCACTGTGCACAGGTCAGACATGCTGACATACAATGGCTATTGTTGGAGTCAGCATTGTGTGAAACCACCATCCACAGAAGAGGTGAGCCAAAACTGTATGTATGTTCATGTGTAAAATGTGACTGGAAATATAAGTAATAA
>NW_024633942.1:0-263 GCF_008729295.1 Plectropomus leopardus
TGTATGTATGTTCATGTGTAAAATGTGACTGGAAATATAAGTAATAAGATGCATTTTTTTCCCCTCTTTTTTTTAGATCAGAGAGCTTTAAACACCGTGGCCTTACACAACATACTCTAGCACACAGCCTGTGGAGGTCAGCTATGTCTTCTCTTAAGTCTGTTAAAAATGACTCTGTCATCATTCATCCTCCAGGTTTCTATATCATCGGATTTGAGACATTTCCTAACATCCGTGTCTACATTATCTTTCTTGCATTTGTC
>NW_024633943.1:0-918 GCF_008729295.1 Plectropomus leopardus
ATGGCAACAGTATAAAGCCTATTGTGTGCACTTTCAACACATTCTTCTGCTTATTTTTTGATATACATGTTCAGGTTATTTCATATTAAGTGTTTAAATTTTGTTCATTGCTTTTTGTGTCTCATTGTCAAATTTTTCACATTTCATGGGCTGAAAACATAAAACAATGTGAGTAAATAAATCAAAATGAATTGCATTAATGAGTGGTACTGAGTTCTTTCTTGGCATATATATATATATATATCAATATTACAATTTCAATAATATTTCCGTGTCTGCAATATTTAAAACAATATTAAATTGCACAAACTACGCAATGGAGGTTTGTATTTCTTCAGAAAAATTCAAATACGAGCTATTGTACATACAACCCATAGAAAAGGTTTGGACAATAGTTAATCGAAGACCAAGGGGTGAGAACATCATTTTTCCCATATGCAGGAAGTTGACGTTCAGAGGAAGGAGGGAGGCTTTTATTTGAAAATCTATATAAACCAGTGATAAAATACTTTAGATTACACGCAGAGGGGGATGGAGATCTCAGCTCTCTTTATTGGCCTGATCCTGTCTCTGGGTTTGTGTGGCAGTGAGGATGCTCTGGGACAAAGGGTTGGGTTTACAGAGGATAGGACTGGTGCTGGGGTTAACACTGAGGCTTCATCTGTGAAATGTAAACTCATGGGTAAAACTCTTCTACCTGCATTCTCAATTGATGGTGACTATGTCATTGGTGGTGTTTTCTCCCTACACTTCTTAATGCACACAGTAAAGCACAACTACACCACCATGCCTGAGCCAATACAGTGCAAAGGGAGGTGAGTAAGAGGAAGCAGTGGGAGATAAGACAATGTTAGACTGTGTAGGGATTGAAAGGTTTTGATTTGTATGATTCTATTCTTTCACACAGTCCAAATCCAG
>NW_024633944.1:0-552 GCF_008729295.1 Plectropomus leopardus
AGGTTTTGATTTGTATGATTCTATTCTTTCACACAGTCCAAATCCAGATTGTTGATAAAACAATTGCAGGTATTAACAGAAAATGTAAACAAAGTACACTGTATGAAAGAGATTTTTTTTTTTTTACTGAAAGTATAAATGTGTTTAACAACCAATATCTATATGTTAATAGGATATATATGAATACAAATAGGATGTTAATCCATCCTTTACAATTTCTATGAATTTTTGCCTGATATCCAACCCTCTGTTGTGATCTTTATTGTTCAGTCAACTCCTTAGGCCTGTTTTTATTACAAAAATACACTTGCAACTATCAGTGATAACACATAACTATGACTTACAATTTTCTTTTACAATGTGTTTTTTTTTAATTGTGACTTGGCCATTTGAAAAGTGACATGACTGTCTGTGTGCAGCATTAAGTCCCGTGAACTGCGCTTCACACGTGCAATGATCTTTGCCATTGAAGAAATTAACAACAGCACAGAGCTGCTGCCAGGCATTAAGCTCGGTTATCAGATCTACGACTCATGCGCCTCTGTGCCTGTG
>NW_024633945.1:0-421 GCF_008729295.1 Plectropomus leopardus
AGGTTTTGATTTGTATGATTCTATTCTTTCACACAGTCCAAATCCAGTTTGTTGATAAAACAATTGCAGGTATTAACAGAAAATGTAAACAAAGTACACTGTATGAAAGAGATTTTTTTTTTTTTACTGAAAGTATAAATGTGTTTAACAACCAATATCTATATGTTAATAGGATATATATAAATAGAAATAGGATGTTAATCCATCCTTTACAATTCCTATGAATTTTTACCTGATATCCAACCCCCTGTTGCGATCTTTGTTGTTCAGTCAACTCTTTAGGCCTGTTTTTATTACAAAAATACACTTGCAACTATCAGTGAGAACACATAACTATGACTTACAATTTTCTTTTACAATGTGTTTTTCTTTTTAATTGTGACTTGGACATTTGAAAAGTGACATGACTGTCTGTGTGCAG
>NW_024633946.1:0-252 GCF_008729295.1 Plectropomus leopardus
CAGAACCGCGACGTGGGCTCCGGCTTTCAGGTATTTGACGTACAGGCTGGCTTTGATGGTTCCCTGAGCGCGGCTCTCCTCTGCCACCGTCTGCACCGGCTCTGCCTGCGTGGACAACAAGTACGATCACAGGTTAAAGGATTACAAACCACAAGAGAAGAGATGCGACAGAGAGCAACACACAATAAGCTGCAACTTCCTGTGTGTGAAACCACCGGGAAATCTAATTTTTTTACTTTTACTTTTACTTTT
>NW_024633947.1:0-224 GCF_008729295.1 Plectropomus leopardus
GCTGGAGGAGTGGACAGAGTGACAGGCTGGCATCCTGGCAAAGACAAAACACAAACAGGCAGGTGAGCAAAAATGGTTGCGGCATGTAACTGAGCTGTATTTACTGAGCTGCGTGTAACAAACCATGTTGGGCAACTATCTGGCAGGGAATGGCTGTAGAGCAGGCTCTATTATGTAGGGGCAGGCTGGAGTCAGCCAGGGCCGGTTGTGACAAGTTATGCCAC
>NW_024633948.1:0-224 GCF_008729295.1 Plectropomus leopardus
GCTGGAGGAGTGGACAGAGTGACAGGCTGGCATGCTGGCAAAGACAAAACACAAACAGGCAGGTGAGCAAAAATGGTTGCGGCATGTAACTGAGCTGCATTTACTGAGCTGCGTGTAAAAAACCATGTTGGGCAACTATCTGGCAGGGAATGGCTGTAGAGCAGGCTCTAATATGTTGGGGCAGGCTGGAGTCAGCCAGGGCCGGTTGTGACAAGTTATGCCAC
>NW_024633949.1:0-645 GCF_008729295.1 Plectropomus leopardus
ATGTACTCGAGGTTCTTATGATCAGTCCAGACGAGGAAGGGATCCCTAGCGCCCTCCAGCCAGTGCCGCCACTCTTCCAATGCTAGTTTAACTGCTAGCAGTTCCCGATTCCCAATATCATAGTTTCTTTCCGCTGGGGACAGACGTCAGGAGAAGAAGGCACAGGGGTGCAACTTGCCATCTTCTGCCGAGCGTTGGGAGAGCACAGCCCCTACCCCCACATCAGAGGCGTCTACCTCCACCACGAACTGCCGGTCTGGGTCAGGGATGAGTAAGATGGGAGCTGAGCTGAAGCGTTCTTTCAGATGCTGGAAGGCATGCAGCTGTGGTCCAGCAGAACTGGGTCTTGGAAGAGGTGAGGGCAGTGAGAGGAGCGGCTACCGTGCTGTAGCCTCGAATGAAACGTCTGTAAAAGTTGGCGAACCCCAGGAACCGCTGCAGCTGCTTGCGGGAGTCAGGTACAGGCCAGGAGGACACTGCGGACACTTTGGTGGAGTCCATCTCCATGTGGTTGTGGCTGATGATGTAACCCAGGAAGGTGACAGAAGGGGCGTGGAACTCACATTTTTCAGCCTTTACAAACAGAGAGTTTTCCAGAAGGCGCTGCAGGACCGTCTGAACATGATGGACGTGCTCTTGCTTGGA
>NW_024633950.1:0-607 GCF_008729295.1 Plectropomus leopardus
ATGTACTCGAGGTTCTTATGATCAGTCCAGACGAGGAAGGGATCCCTGGTGCCCTCCAGCCAGTGCCGCCACTCTTCCAATGCTAGTTTAACTGCTAGCAGTTCCCGATTCCCAATATCATAGTTCGTTTCCACTGGGGACAGACGTCGGGAGAAGAAGGCACAGGGGTGCAACTTGCCATCTTCCGCCGAGCGTTGGGAGAGCACAGCCCCTACCCCCACATCAGAGGCGTCTACCTCCACCACGAACTGCCTGTCCGGGTCAGGTATGAGTAAGATGGGGGCTGAGCTGAAGCGTTCTTTCAGGCGTTGAAAGGCCTTCTCTGCAGCCGTGGTCCAGCGGAACTGGGTCTTGGAGGAGGTGAGGGCAGTGAGAGGAGTGGCTACCGTGCTGTAGCCTCGAATGAAATGTCTGTAAAAGTTGGCGAACCCCAGGAACCGCTGCAGCTGCTTGCGGGAGTCAGGTACAGGCCAGGAGGACACTGCGGACACTTTGGTGGGGTCCATCTCCATGTGGTTGTGGCTGATGATGTAACCCAGGAAGGTGACAGAAGTGGCGTGGAACTCACATTTTTCAGCCTTTACAAACAGAGAGTTTTCCAGAAGGC
>NW_024633951.1:0-1357 GCF_008729295.1 Plectropomus leopardus
TTTTTGTTGTTGTTGTTTATGTTATTTTAGAAAGTTTTTAGCCTCTTTTTTTAGGCTGAATATTAATTTATAGTCATGACAGCACATTTTACTTTTGCAGCATTGTAGGGCTGTGGTCTGAATGAGGAGCAGGAATGGGGGAGAAGATGGCAACAAATGAAGCGAGAGAAAGGAGGAGGAGAAAATTGGATGTTGGGTTGAAGTTGATTAATGGAGGGCGCAAAGGAACATGGGATTTAGAAAGTGTAAAAGGAGAAATAGGACAAAAATAGGTGGAGAGAATGAGAGAGATGCATGGATGGTCAAGGGAAAAAAGTGAGGGATGGGAAGAAAGAGGGAGTGGTGGCGCAAGAATGGATTGGTTTCTGCACTGTGTTCATGTTTGTGTGTCAGCTGCAATTGGACATTCCCACCCTGTATATATATAAAAAAAAAAACAAAAAAAAAAAAAACGAATCTAGATTCTCTTCTTGTCCTAGGTTTGGGAAGCTTCATGATTGATGACAGCCATGGCTCAGGTGCAGCAGTTTACAGTGGCAAACGTTGGAAATGAGCAGCAGCCATCACAATGCTGCTGAAGTCAACTTGGTCTGATGTGTTGTTAACTCTCAGCACCTGCTGTGATGCAGAGTGGAGGCGCTGAAGTCAGCAGGGACTAACACTCAGTAATTTGAGACTTGTTTCTTTGAATAACTCCTTTCTATTGAACTAAAGTAAATCTTTGAATCACTTAGTTTAGCCCTTTGAGACCTGGATCAGCATCAGTTTTCTTGTGCTGCATTCAGACCACGTTAACAAACTTTTAATTTTTTGAAACCTGAGAAACTCGGTTTTTAAATCATTGGAGAAAAAGGCAATTACCAATTTGTCAAGATATTTCCCACAAATTGCAAACATTTGGTAGAAAAAGACCNTGTTATTATGATAATGTTTTTGTTGTTGTTGTTTATGTTATTTTAGAAAGTTTTTAGCCTCTTTTTTTAGGCTGAATATTAATTTATAGTCATGACAGCACATTTTACTTTTGCAGCATTGTAGGGCTGTGGTCTGAATGAGGAGCAGGAATGGGGGAGAAGATGGCAACAAATGAAGCGAGAGAAAGGAGGAGGAGAAAATTGGATGTTGGGTTGAAGTTGATTAATGGAGGGCGCAAAGGAACATGGGATTTAGAAAGTGTAAAAGGAGAAATAGGACAAAAATAGGTGGAGAGAATGAGAGAGATGCATGGATGGTCAAGGGAAAAAAGTGAGGGATGGGAAGAAAGAGGGAGTGGTGGCGCAAGAATGGATTGGTTTCTGCACTGTGTTCATGTTTGTGTGTCAGCTGCAATTGGACATTCCCACCCTGTATATATATA
>NW_024633952.1:0-364 GCF_008729295.1 Plectropomus leopardus
CCAAATGGCATCACCAGATATTCATAGTGTCCTGTGGGAGTGTTGAACGCCGTCTTCCACTCATCCCCCTCTCGGATGCGGACCAGGTGATAAGCGTTGCGGAGATCCAATTTGGTGAAAATAGTGGACCCCTGCAACAGTTCGAAGGCTGAAGCGATGAGGGGGAGAGGGTAACGGTTCTTAACCGTGATTTCATTCAGACCCCTATAGTCGATACAGGGTCTGAGTGAACCGTCGTTCTTGCCTACGAAGAAAAATCCAGCCCCAGCAGGCGACGAGGAGGGTCGAATGATACCGGAAGCCAAGGACTCGGAGATGTAGGTATCCATGGCCTCCCTCTCAGGTGCAGACAGCGAGTAGAGAC
>NW_024633953.1:0-203 GCF_008729295.1 Plectropomus leopardus
AGGCGCTGCAGGACCGTCTGAACATGATGGACGTGCTCTTGCTTGGATCGGGAAAAAATCAGAATATCGTCAAGATAGACGAATACAAACTTGTTCAGCATGTCTCTGAGAACGTCGTTTATCAGGGCTTGGAAAACGGCTGGAGCATTAGTGAGACCAAATGGCATCACCAGATATTCATAGTGTCCTGTGGGAGTGTTGAA
>NW_024633954.1:0-228 GCF_008729295.1 Plectropomus leopardus
AGACGACCCTTGGGAGGAACAGACCCAGGCAGGAGATCGATGACACAATCATACGGTCGATGAGGTGGTAGAGAGGTGGCTCTAGACTTGTTGAAAACCTCCCAAAAATCGTGGTAATCAGAGGGCACCCCGGAGAGGTCTGGAGAGGGACTGGAGCTAGCAGACGGTGTGGGCGTGACCTTCTGTTGGAGGCATATCTGCTGGCAGGAAGGACTCCATGCCAGAACC
>NW_024633955.1:0-426 GCF_008729295.1 Plectropomus leopardus
ACTCCATGCCAGAACCGATCCCGTGGCCCAGTCTATGTGGGGGTTGTGGCGTCGCAGCCACGGATATCCAAGGATCAGTGGTACGTTGGGAGAATCCAGTATGTGAAACTGAATGGTCTCGTGGTGTTCACCTGCCAGGAGCATGGAGAGGGGGACGGTCTGATGAGTTACTGTCCCCAGGAGATGTCCATCTAGAGCACGAGCCGGCATGGAACGAGGAAGAGGGACCTGCTCAATCCCCAGCTGACGGGCGAGTTCCTTATCGATGAGGTTTACGTCGGCCCCAGAGTCAACGAAGGTAGCGAGGGTGTGGGAACCCTCATTCAGCAGGAGCTGGACGTGGAACAAAGGACGAGGGTTAGGGGCAGAGTTCTGGGAACGGCTCAGCAGGATGCCCCTCTCTACTGCTGAGCCCTCCCTTTTACC
>NW_024633956.1:0-325 GCF_008729295.1 Plectropomus leopardus
TATCAAAAAGAAAATGTTATAAAGTAAAAGACACTTATTTTTAAAAATAGAGAAAAAAGGGGAAAAAGTACAATAAAATGAATCAAAGAAACAACCTGAAATAGTGTTTAAAATAATAATATTTATGTGAAATTAGTAATTAGGATAATTATAAACATAGTTTTTAAGGAAATTTTCCACAGCTTTTTTTTTTTAACAATTATTTTCCAATTCAACTAATTTCCTGCAATTTCTTGATCACCTCTTTCAGGAAATAAAGTAAACCAGTTTGCTCAGGATTCAAAGGTTTAAAAACATGTTAGAATAAATTACAACAAATTTAAAA
>NW_024633957.1:0-351 GCF_008729295.1 Plectropomus leopardus
TTTTTAAAAAAAATAGAGAAAAAGGGAAAAAATTACAATAAAATAATCAAAGAAATGACCTGAAATAGTGTTTAAAATAATAATATTTATGTGAAATAGTTTTAAATATATAATTAGGGCAATTATAAACATAGTTTTTAAGGAAATTTTCCACGGCTTTTTTTTTCTTGATCACCTCTTTCAGGAAATAAAATAAACCAGTTTGCTCAGGATTCAAAGGTTTAAAAACACGTGAAAGCTTCTGGACACAGAACAAGAAATGTGACGTCCATCCAGGTTTCAAAGGGTTAACAGAATAAATCAAAACAAATTTAAAATGATCGTTGATGTTTGAAACTTGCAGCTGCAGTT
>NW_024633958.1:0-228 GCF_008729295.1 Plectropomus leopardus
TATGTAGTTTCATTATTATATTGTTTTTTAAAGTAAAACATGCTTATTTGAAGATTAATGACAACAGCCAGGGTTAGATTAGACTGATTAATCTCATAGTCACTTATGTCAATGCGTCGCCCCAGCCCTACTCAAGTTACATCAGGTCATTTCCAGCACTGCTCGAAACTCTGTTTTCTAGACAGACCGAAGTGCACTTGTGACACTTACATAACCATGAACATTATA
>NW_024633959.1:0-200 GCF_008729295.1 Plectropomus leopardus
ATCGTAACCTAATATTTTGTCACAGTAAAAATGTTTATTCAAACTTTTCAAAGTGTTGCCAAACAACTGGAGGTTTGAAAGTACCTTCTCTGATTTATAGGACACATGATAAACTTCCAACCTTCTAAAAAGTAAAAGTATATTTACTAAGACCACCATCAACACACACTAGAACAAGAGAAAAAACAAGTGTGATAATT
>NW_024633960.1:0-384 GCF_008729295.1 Plectropomus leopardus
ATTCACTTTCATTTAGCATAACTGTGAACATGTTTGTGGGTGTGTGAATGTGTCTGTGAACGTGTTTAACTGGGTTTTCAGCCTTAATGGAGTCAGTAACCACCTTCTTTTTATTATATCTAAAAATAACGAGAAAATAAAGAAATTCTACACTTTATTTTGTGGTTTCTTCATGTACGAAAAGTGTCATAATGGAAAGCGAGTGTTCTCATAGTGAACCTTCCCTCTGTTGGGTTGAGCAGCTCTTTTCTCCCTGAGCACTTTAATGTGTCTGAATACAGATAGACATGCTGAGGGTCTTTTATAGAATAAACACCGTCTAAAGAAAAAAAGTTGCACATCATAACCAACAATCTTCATCAGTTTCCTCAGTCGTCTTTTTTT
>NW_024633961.1:0-255 GCF_008729295.1 Plectropomus leopardus
ACATCATAACCAACAATCTTCATCAGTTTCCTCAGTCGTCTTTTTTTTGGGAGTTGATACATGTCAGTGTCACAAATGCATCATGGGACTGGACACTGTGTGAGCTTGAGACTCAACATGAGCTTTAATACAGTTTTTTGATGCAGCATTAGACTGGATCACTGAGTGCAGAAACATTAAACTTTCCAATGAGAGAAAACCACATTTCAAAAATGTAAAAGTCAAAATTGTAACAGACATTTTGTCTGTTTAGAC
>NW_024633962.1:0-400 GCF_008729295.1 Plectropomus leopardus
ATCACTCTTGTGCTTTTACTTGTTACTGAAAGTGCAAAATTGAACACAGAGTAACCTTTAGTCCTGTCATGTACAGTACTTCAGTCACGGCTAAGTGGATAAAGGATGTGGTTATTGCCTGGACGTTTAGTAAAGGCATTGTGGGGAATGGAGGAGCTCACTAACTGAAGAAGATGAGGCAGGGAGTGCAGTATGAAGATTCATTATAACACAGAAATAAACTGAAAATCATATTTGGATGACAGGGCAGGATAAAGCTGCAAGGGGTTAACAGGTTCAGATGTGTTACCACTGCCTGCTTATGTGCAGTAGTAAAAGAAAGGTTAGTAAATC
Source organism: Plectropomus leopardus (assembly GCF_008729295.1). Lineage (NCBI taxonomy): Eukaryota > Metazoa > Chordata > Actinopteri > Perciformes > Serranidae > Plectropomus > Plectropomus leopardus. The sequence goes on from NW_024633962.1 coordinate 334, forward strand.
ACAGAAAGAAGCATAGAGTTAAGTGTCATGTAGTTAAGTATAGTGAGATATTTTGAAAGCACACTTA
>NW_024633962.1:455-1377 GCF_008729295.1 Plectropomus leopardus
TTTTTTTTGCTGCATTTCTTGCCAAGATGCAACAGAGATACTGTCAAGTTAAACAGGATCTTTTCCTAACCATAATCAGTTGTCTTTTGCACCTAAACAGAACAACACCTAAAACACAGCGTTGTTTAACATATCTGCTGTAAAATAGCATATAAATGTAATGTTTCCATAGTTTCTCAACACGGTCTCACCATGTGACAATATTCAAAGTGAGAACTTGTTGGGTTTTTCAGAGTGCACACTGCCAACATTTATACTGGTGATTGGTTTGCTACAGTTCAGGGTAGATTGTGAACCGGTCAGTCATTGTCTGTCATCAAGGTAATTTTCGAATAATACTGCAGCTCTACCATAAGCTCTCATTTGACCTTTATTGCTACGAAAACAAATGATTACACTCATGAGGAAACTAATTTGCATGCAAGGACATATTTGCACAACCACTGACAGTCCACCTGGCAGACATTAATGAGTGACGGACCACAGTTTATCACTGACAGACAGCCCACAGCCATGGAAACAATCACTCTTGTGCTTTTACTTGTTACTGAAAGTGCAAAATTGAACACAGAGTAACCTTTAGTCCTGTCATGTACAGTACTTCAGTCACGGCTAAGTGGATAAAGGATGTGGTTATTGCCTGGACGTTTAGTAAAGGCATTGTGGGGAATGGAGGAGCTCACTAACTGAAGAAGATGAGGCAGGGAGTGCAGTATGAAGATTCATTATAACACAGAAATAAACTGAAAATCATATTTGGATGACAGGGCAGGATAAAGCTGCAAGGGGTTAACAGGTTCAGATGTGTTACCACTGCCTGCTTATGTGCAGTAGTAAAAGAAAGGTTAGTAAATCACAGAAAGAAGCATAGAGTTAAGTGTCATGTAGTTAAGTATAGTGAGATATTTTGAAAGCACACTTA
>NW_024633963.1:0-331 GCF_008729295.1 Plectropomus leopardus
ACACGCGCATTAGTTCTTGCACATATGTGAGGACCAATTACATTTTTGGTCCTCACATATAAGCAATTTCTAATGCGCGCCCACACAAACACAAACACAAACACAGATACAAAAACCTGCACACACACCCAGCCGTCCGTGGAGAGGGGACCTCTCTTTGAATTGCCTTTCCCGAGGTTTCTTCCCATGTCCATCGCCTTGTTCTGATGTTCATGGGGAGTTTTTCCTCGTCTTCTTAGAGAGCTCGGGCTGGGCACCTGTTGCTGATCTGGGTCTATCAGGCCCAGTGAAACATCTACAGCAACAATTTCCCCCTAAATTCGACATCTCC
>NW_024633964.1:0-302 GCF_008729295.1 Plectropomus leopardus
CAATGATTTAAATTAAGTATGTCAATTTTGGTTAGTATTGCTTTTGATAGTGTAACATTCAATAACTAGCGAGTTTTTTTTTTAGGAAGATAACACATAAGTCACAAGTAGTGAAATTTAAATGTTTTGGGTGTAAATGTCTTGTATTTTTCTGTTTTCTGTTGGCTTCGCTGTCAGAGAGACAGCCAGCTAGCCATGTTAGCATGTGGAAACATAGTGACCACTGACCACCCACAGTCTCCATTAATTAGTTAGCCACTCTACGCTGTACCCACTGGTGGATGGTGCTGCTGTGTAACAGA
>NW_024633965.1:0-271 GCF_008729295.1 Plectropomus leopardus
AGTGCAAAAGGCAGAATGTCTGCAGAGAAAATATGAATGAAAGGGGAGAGAAAGAAAAAATTTTTAAATTGTTTAACGTGATAAACAGGTTATGGTACTGTCAGAAATGTACAAAAAACTCAATTTAAGAAATGGCATCAGGTGGCATCAGCTTCAAATCTGATTCACTTGGTGAAAGGCAATCATCAGCTGACTTTTTGCTTCAAATAATAATCAATATATTGCAATGATTTAAATTAAGTATGTCAATTTTGGTTAGTATTGCTTTTGA
>NW_024633966.1:0-475 GCF_008729295.1 Plectropomus leopardus
TTAACAAATCAGGGGACAAGCACTGATGAGTATATTTTGGTTTAAATGTTGCTATTTTGTCTAAAGCTATATTTTGGTCTTCCAGAGAAAATAATGATGTTTCTATTTTTTTTTAGAGTGCAAAAGGCAGAATGTCTGCAGAGAAAATATGAGTGAAAGGACAGAGAGAAAAATCAGAAAAAAATTTAACATGATAAATAGGTTATTGTACTATCAGAAATGTACAAAAAAATCAATTTAAGAAATGGCTTCAAGTGGCATCAGCTCCAACCTGATTCAATTGGTGAAAGTCAACATCCAATAACTAGCAAGTTATTTTTTATGAAAATAACACATAAGTCAGAAATGGTGAAATTTTAATGTTTTGGGTGCAAATGTCTTGCCTTTTATTTTGTTTTCTGTTGGCTTTGCTGTCACACAGACAGCTTGCTAGCCATGTTAGCATGTGGAAACATGGCTCACCACTCTACGCTGT
>NW_024633967.1:0-319 GCF_008729295.1 Plectropomus leopardus
AGTGAAACATCTACAGCAACAATTTCCCCCTAAATTCGACATCTCCTACAAAAACAAAAAATAAATTCCCTAAAATGATTTCATGTTTATATGTCTGTTACTGAAAAGATACACTTAAGTCATGTGTAATATTGAATTCATTTCTTCATTTATTTTATTAACAAATCGGTGGACAAGCACTGATGAGTATATTTTGGTTTAAATGTTGCTATTTTTTCTAGAGCTATATTTTGGTCTTCCAGAGAAAATAATGATGTTTCTATTTTTTATAGAGTGCAAAAGGCAGAATGTCTGCAGAGAAAATATGAATGAAAGGGGA
>NW_024633968.1:0-251 GCF_008729295.1 Plectropomus leopardus
AGTGTAATATTCAATAACTAGCGAGTTATTTTTAGGAAGATAACACATAAGTCAGAAGTGGTGAAATTTAAATGTTTTGGGTGTAAATGTCTTGCCTTTTTTTGTTTTCTGTTGGCTTTGCTGTCAGAGAGACAGCCAGCTAGCCATGTTAGCATGTGGAAACATAGTGACCACTGACCACCCACAGTCTCCATTAATTAGTCTCCACTCTACGCTGTACCCACTGGTGGATGGTGCTGCTGTGTAACAGA
>NW_024633969.1:0-251 GCF_008729295.1 Plectropomus leopardus
AGAAACATGGTGGCAGCCCTCAAGACTCCTCCAAGGTTGGGAAGGGCCTTAATTTTGAGTCGCAAATCCTCTTAAGCATTGTTAACTACTGTTAGCACTACTAAGTTAGCTGTGGTGACCCAGCTAATGGTGCTAACAGACCTAACACTAAGACTATAGTTTCAGTGCTAAAGGGTTTTTGAATGCTGTTCAGAATTAGGCCTCTAACTCACTGGGGAAGCCTGGGGGTACAATGTTTCTGCAGCAACGCC
>NW_024633970.1:0-402 GCF_008729295.1 Plectropomus leopardus
TGAAGAACTTACTTGTCATTTTATGGAATCTCTCACAAACACTAAATCAATTGACACTGACTTAAAAGAATTTTGTGACAAACCATTAACATTACAAGAAGTTATATCCACTGTAGACCATCTCAAATTAAATAAATCTCCAGGTTCAGACGGTATTACCTCTGAATTTTACAAAACCTTCTCTAAGCAGTTAGCACCCTTCCTCCTTGCTCTCTTTTCAGAATGTATTCATAATGAATCCCTTCCCTCTAATCTTACCCAAGGCCTTATAACTCTAATACCCAAACCCAAGAAAGATTTATTCTTGGGTTCTCATCGATAACTGGCGCCCAATCTCTCTACTTAACAATGACTACAAAATCTTTGCCTCAATATTTGCCAAAAGAATAAAATTTGTTTTAG
>NW_024633971.1:0-332 GCF_008729295.1 Plectropomus leopardus
AACAATGTATAAAAATGGGAATTCCTCTATCAAACTGTCTGCTGGCAACTCCCCTCGATTTCCTCTAAAACGCGGGGTAAGACAGGGATGCCCAATATCGCCCTATCTTTTTCTTCTTTGCACACAGCTTCTCACCGATTCTATTTAACTTAGTCCGTTGAAAGGTATCCTAATAGCAGACAAGGAAATTATCATCAGTCAATTGGCTGATGTTACAACACTTTTTTTAAAAAATAGCTGTTAGATACCTCTAGCCATTGATGTGATCAACACTTTTTCTCTGGCATCCGGACTCTGTTTAAACATTAGAAAATGTGAATTGCTTGCCCTTA
>NW_024633972.1:0-324 GCF_008729295.1 Plectropomus leopardus
AACAATGTATAAAAATGGGAATTCCTCTATCAAACTGTCTGCTGGCACCTCCCCTCGATTTCCTCTAAAACGCGGGGTAAGATAGGGATGCCCAATATCTTTTTCTTCTTTGCACACAGCTTCTCACCGATTCTATTAAACTTAGTCTGTTGAAAGGTATCCTAATAGCAGACAAGGAAATTATCATCAGTCAATTGGCTGATGATACCTCTAGCCATTGATGTGATCAACACTTTTTCTCTTGCATCCGGACTCTGTTTAAACATTAGAAAATGTAAATTGCTTGCCCTTAAAACCTGTAATATCCCCTCCATATGCAACATA
>NW_024633973.1:0-2856 GCF_008729295.1 Plectropomus leopardus
GATGTGTAGCGGTGGATGTGTAGCGGTGGATGTATAATGGTGGATGTGTAGCGGTGGATGTGTAGCGGTGGATGTATAGCGGTGGATGTGTAGCGGTGGATGTATAACGGTGGATGTGTAGCGGTGGATGTGTAGCGGTGGATGTATAGCGGTGGATGTGTAGCGGTGGATGTGTAACGGTGGATGTGTAGCAGTGGATGTGGAGAGGTGGATGTATAATGGTGGATGTGTAGCGGTGGATGTATAGCGGTGGATGTGTAGCGGTGGATGTGTAGCGGTGGATGTATAATGGTGGATGTGTAGCGGTGGATGTATAGCGGTGGATGTGTAGCGGTGGATGTGTAGCGGTGGATGTGTAGCGGTGGATGTGTAGCGGTGGATGTATAATGGTGGATGTATAATGGTGGATGTATAGCGGTGGATGTGTAGCGGTGGATGTATAGCGGTGGATGTGTAGCGGTGGATGTATAATGGTGGATGTATAATGGTGGATGTGTAGCGGTGGATGTATAATGGTGGATGTGTAGCGGTGGATGTGTAGCGGTGGATGTATAGCGGTGGATGTGTAGCGGTGAGTGTATGGCAGTCTTAGCAGTCTTTCAGTGTAAAAGCAGCAGCTTTTGACTTCGTTCTCTAGCATTTGTGTCGAGGCTGGGCTTGTTTTTTTTTCACCGCGGCGTGAACCATTAAGAGGAGCAGCATATAGTTTGTGTTGGTGGAGTTTCAGTAGCTGAGGGGGAGACGGAGCGGCTGTGGATGTATACACGAGGGGGAAGAGCTGCAGTAACAGAACTCAGCTGGAGTGGGTTACTTGAGGGAACGCTTCAGGAGCGGGAACAGAGCCAAAAGAGCGAGGAAACATACTTCACTTTATTGATTTTGTCGATCGTCTTAAATGAGGGGCACTCCAGGCCAAAGGCTCACCTCTGCATTTTCTGTGTGTGTGAGCCGGCGCTGCTCGGCGGACAACGAGCCGCAGTTACAGGAGCAGGGAGATATATACAGTGTGTGTTTATGTTGTGTGTGGGAAAAGTGTGTGAGCCCGTTTTAGTCAACTCCTAACTTTCTGATTCCAGAAAGCGTCGGGTATCAACCTTCAGTCGGCCGTGTGCGAGTTGCGCCGTCTCTGGTGACCGTGGCGTGAATAAGCCTATTGTTCTGATCACATGCATCATCTGTAAGTCCAGAAATGAGCCAGTGTGTTCACACCTACACCGCCCCCATCGCGGATCATGACCTTTTGCTTACCACCAGAGATCCACTCGGCTGCTGTGACTTATTCATCAACTGTGACTCGGTTATGAATGGCTTCCCAAGGCAAATATTGATTAAGTCAAGTGTAACATCACTTGGCTTAAAGCAAATGTCCATAAGCAATTACGACTCGTAGTCCCGTAGTATTTTCCATTTTTGCTTTGGCTGACATCCTCATTTGTTTTATATTCCCATACGTCCTGTCAGCTGGGACGGGATTTCTCTTTGTACAGTTAGTGTCGATAGATATTCAATAACCTGTAGCCGCAAGTTTTTACCTCCAGCTCCAAAGACCTGAGCGCAACATTTAAATCATTTTATATATATTTTTTAACTCCAGACCACAGAAATATATTTTTTTTCTGTTCTCCAGACCATACTTTTTTTAAATCCAACTTTTCTTGAGTTACAAGAATATATTTTTTTTAATTATTTGAGCCGTTAAGAGGTGGATTGTATGGATTAAATATTCTATTACCGTATATTTAATTTTAATATTTTCATATTAGTCTCCTGGACCCAATAATGGTTTTTCCACTGAACATATAGGATTGAAATGTCATCTGTAGGCCAAATGGATGAAAATCAACTTAGTTTTTGAGAGTTGCATTTTTGAGTCAATTTGTATTGTAGCACAATAAGCTAATTAATTACCAAAAAAAAGGGACATTGCTGCAGTTTTGCCTCTGATTAAGTTAGAAAGTTGATCTAAGAGTTTAAGTCTGTATTTATGAAGTCCAGTGCAACCTTTCCTTATTAGCATGATCTGAATAAATTATGTTTAAAAATAGATGATATGGTATTTTTTGTTTAATTCAATTGAAAAGTTACGTATGTTAATACCTGCATTTGGCCAGTCTGGAGAATGGTGTGTTTTGCTTGTAACTTCACTTGGATGTTTGACTGTGCAGAATTTGACACTATAGAAGTCTGTTTCTCACATTCATCTGCTGAAGGTGGAGAGTTTGTTTCTGTTTAGCCCAAATTTCACTTTGTTTCACGATTTTGTGACTGCGGCTAATTTTGAGCCACTCATGCTCAAACACGCAACTTACACACATGTAATGTTGAGACTTAAAACCTTTAAGATTAATGAACTTTTTGCACATTTAGGGTTTTAGATATTTCACAGACAAGGAAGGTTTAGATGTAATTTTATTACGTCTTTGTTTAAAAAAAAATGTATCAGTCAAAGCAGGGTTTCTCTTTGTACCTTTTGTCAGTTGGGGATCTTTAAACACAGGACGCCTCAGTATATTTCATCACACTGCTGCAGAAATGTTTCTCTAATACTGCCATGAAACAGCCATGAAACCAATCAAAGAGCATGTTCGAACCGAGGTCCAGTGAGTGGGATTTAGAGGCATCTATTGGTAAAAATGGGATATAATATTCATAATTATGTTCTTTTTTTAATTTAATTTTTATTGGCATTTCTCAATAAACATTCAATGTATGCATACAGAGATGTACAGAGATATACATGCCTGTCACAGACCCTGTAGTATTTCCAGCAGTACACACAAAGAGAAGGGAAAAAAACAAAAAATTAAAAGGTAAAAATAAATAAATAAAACAAAAATATAACAATAAATAGATAAA
>NW_024633974.1:0-406 GCF_008729295.1 Plectropomus leopardus
GATTTATGTCCTGACGAAAGTTTCATCCTTTTTTTAGATTTTTACAAAGCCTTTGATACGATCGAACATAAATTTATATTCCATGCCTTAGAAAAATTCAGTTTTGGCCCTTTTTTCAAAAGTGCTATCCAAACAATGTATAAAAATGGGAATTCCTCTATCAAACTGTCTGCTGGCACCTCCCCTCGATTTCCTCTAAAACGCGGGGTAAGACAGGGATGCCCAATATCGCCCTACCTTTTTCTTCTTTGCACACAGCTTCTCACCAATTCTATTAAACTTAGTCCGTTGAAAGGTATCCTAATAGCAGACAAGGAAATTATCATCAGTCGATTGGCTGATGACACAACACTTTTTTTAAAAAATAGCTGTCAGATACCTCTAGCCATTGATGTGATCAACACTT
>NW_024633975.1:0-542 GCF_008729295.1 Plectropomus leopardus
CAAAATCTTTGCCTCAATATTTGCCAAAAGAATAAAATTTGTTTTAGGCTACATAATTGATGAGACCCAATCCGGCTTCATGAAAAACAGACACATCTCCGATATAAGATTAGTTCTCGATTTAATTGATTATGCAGATTTATGTCCTGACGAAAGTTTCATCCTATTTTTAGATTTTTACAAAGCCTTTGATACGATCGAACATAAATTTATATTCCATGCCTTAGAAAAATTCAGTTTTGGCCCTTTTTTCAAAAGTGCTATCCAAACAATGTATAAAAATGGGAATTCCTCTATCAAACTGTCTGCTGGCACCTCCCCTCGATTTCCTCTAAAATGCGGGGTAAGACAGGGATGCCCAATATCGCCCTACCTTTTTCTTCTTTGCACACAGCTTCTCACCGATTCTATTAAACTTAGTCCGTTGAAAGGTATCCTAATAGCAGACAAGGAAATTATCATCAGTTGATTGGCTGATGATACAACACTTTTTTAAAAAAATAGCTGTCAGATACCTCTAGCCATTGATGTGATCAACACTT
>NW_024633976.1:0-650 GCF_008729295.1 Plectropomus leopardus
TGTAATATCCCCTCCATATGCAACATACCTACAAAAGATTGTGTCACCTATTTAGGCATACTTATTAACAAAGATAGGGAAGCCAGATGTGATCTAAATTTTAACCCTATTATGTGACAAAATGCAGAAAAAGCTCAATCAGTGGCTGCAGAGAGATTTATCCTTGCGAGGCAGAATTTTATTAACTAAAGCTGAGGGCGTATCCCGCCTCACTTATGCTGCCCTATCACTTGACGTTAACAAGAACATTTTAAAGAATATCGACAAAATGCTTTTTAACTTCGTATGGAAAAACAAAACACACTACATCAAAAAGTCAGTGATAATGAATACCTACAACAAAAGTGGCCTCAACTTTTTAGACTTCGAAACCTTAAATAACACTTTCAAAATTAATTGGCTGAAACAATTCATTAAAAACCCTTCCTCAATTTGAAATTTTACATCAAACTTTATTTTTTCTAAAGTAGGTGGCTTACATTTTCTTTTACTGTGCAATTACAAAATTGAAAAAATCCCATTGAAATTGTCAAATTTTCATAAACAGATGCTTCTTTCATGGTCATTAATATATAAACACAACTTTTCCCCACACAGATATTACATATGGAATAATAAAGACATAACGCACAGAAACAAATCCTTGTTTT
>NW_024633977.1:0-419 GCF_008729295.1 Plectropomus leopardus
ACAGTGAGACATGTTCCTCTGTTACCATGAGCACACACACACACACATACACACACACACACACACACACACTGTATTTTATATGATCTCAACCCCACATACATTGTCCTGCTGAGAAAATACTCACTAGAGTACCAGATCCACAGCTGAAAAGTCATCAGTAAATACACTATTTACTGCTGTTTTGAGTAACACTGGTGAAAACTACAACATGCATTTTGACCCCTTGAAAAGAATTAGTATTAGTAATTCAGTGCCATTTTGAGGACCTTGTGCTTTACTCATGCATTCATTTATTATACTTATTATACCAATAATACAAATAAAATTTAATCAGCATATGAATAATGCATTGTTATGGATAGAGATTAAACTGCATTAATACCTTCTACCCAGGTCTATAAACCATTTAACAAAAA
>NW_024633978.1:0-373 GCF_008729295.1 Plectropomus leopardus
TCTATAAACCATTTAACAAAAAAACAGCCTACAATATAATACAAATTCTTCCTTAAAGTAATGTACATATGAATGCATCTTTAATTCTAATCATATAATATACAGCAGGCCTATATGATTCTGACAGATTCTGGATAATGTTTACTTTTACATTTTGCAAGTTAAATATCTGAGGACTTTTTGAGCATAGCGTTAGTTCAGGCAGGCCACGGTGTCAAGCGCTGCTTCTGTTGATATCAGCTGATCATCATGTAAGCATCATCAGCTGATAGCCAGCTGATTTGCCTCTTAGCATCTGATTCACTTAACTCACTTGCGCCACCTTATTTAAGCTGCTCTAGCCCGCCTGCTCTTCCCTGTTCCCTCTGCATGC
>NW_024633979.1:0-202 GCF_008729295.1 Plectropomus leopardus
TATTACTGTAGGTCCAAATGTAACTTTTAGGAGTTGGATACAGTGACTCTCGGGGTCAAAACATGAAAAAAAAAACAATTCAGAAAACTCTACAAAATTTTTACAAACACAAGATTTCATAAAACACAACATATATTTTTAACTCTGTGTTTTTTGAAATGCTGTCATGTTGTGTTAAATGTTAATGTTACTTTTGTAAATG
>NW_024633980.1:0-219 GCF_008729295.1 Plectropomus leopardus
TATTACTGTAGGTCCAAATGTAACTTTTAGGAGTTGGATACAGTGACCCTCGGGGTCAAAACATGAAAAAAAAAAACAATTCAGAAAACTCTACAAAATTTTACAAACACAAGATTTCATAAAACACAACATATATTTTTAACTCTGTGTTTTTTGAAATGCTGTCATGTTTTGTTAAATGTTAATGTTACTTTTGTAAATGTTTTTTCCAACAAGTTG
>NW_024633981.1:0-289 GCF_008729295.1 Plectropomus leopardus
GAAATGCTGTCATGTTGTGTTAAATGTTAATGTTACTTTTGTAAATGATTTTTCTAACAAGTTGTGCTTTCCAAAAAATTGTTTTCTGAAATGTTGGAGTGTTTTCTGAAATAGGTTATTCTGAAATGTTGTGTTTTGACCTCCAGGGCCGCTGTAGTTTGATGAATATGAGCAATGATTTGTCAGCCTGATAGCAGTAATGGGTATAAGATGATGGAAAACGTCAAAGTGAAGTTTCTTTTGCATAAAGTCTGAAGCAAACACATTTCACATGCAAAGCTGTCTTTAT
>NW_024633982.1:0-266 GCF_008729295.1 Plectropomus leopardus
TGCTCTGTGGGGGGTTTTGGTCTTTTCTTTTTGCCGCTGCTTCTCTCCCTGCCTCAGGAACGTGTGCTGTCCTGTTTAGCACTTTCCACATAAGCACGTGGAAGGGCAGGGGGTCCCCAGAACAGAGCCATACCGCCAAATACTAATAACTGCAATGAGCTAAATCTAAAAGCTCCTGAGAAGTGTTTTTCTTGACTAAAGGGGTCCTGACTCAACGATTATTACTGTAGGTCCAAATGTAACTTTTAGGAGTTGGATACAGTGAC
>NW_024633983.1:0-258 GCF_008729295.1 Plectropomus leopardus
TGATCTATGATGTTGTGTCATTGGTGCCTGCTCTGTGGGGGGTTTTGATCTTTTCTTTTTGCTGCTGCTGCTTCTCTCCCTGCCTGAGGAACGTGTGCTGTCCTGTTTAGCACTTTCCACATAAGCACGTGGAAGGGCAGGGGGTCCCCAGAACAGAGCCATACCGCCAAATACTAATAACTGCAATAAGCTAAATCTAAAAGCTCCTGAGAAAAATTGTTTTCTGAAATGTTGTAGTGTTTTCTGAAATAGGTTATT
>NW_024633984.1:0-3735 GCF_008729295.1 Plectropomus leopardus
TCCATAAGATATTTCATGATGAGACTTGTCAGTACAATTTAAAAAAAATAAAGTAAAGAAAATAAAATAAAAATAATAATTAAATAAGAAGAAAACAGAGGATTTTTTTTGTCTTGGTAGAATACTTTTTTTGTACTTGTCAGACATTTAGCATTTGTTTCTGAAGCATGATGTAGTAGAAATATTTTGTGTATTTGTTCGACTGTTCAAGGTACGTCTTGTACTCGTTAAACAAAAAGAATTCATGCATTAATTATTTTTTTCATTTGCAAACGACATTGTGTTTGGTAGTAAATTGCAGGGCATCTGTGAAACATATTTTGTTTGTTTTTGTTAAATTTTGGCAGGATATTTGTTCCATAATACACATTATTATGGCTCCTCTCTGTGTCACTGAAGTGCAGCCTTGTATTCATCTTCATCTTTCATGGCTTCTCCTTTTCAGAGGGACAATGTAGTGAACAGTTTCAGGTCCGGTAAAATTTGGGTGTTGATCTGCACGGCTCTGCTCGCCAGAGGAATCGACTTCAAAGGGGTCAACCTCGTGCTGAACTACGACTTCCCCACCAGCTCTGTGGAGTACATCCACCGAATCGGTTCGTTTTTATTTGTAATTAATCATTTTACAGTAAAATCATCCTGTATTGGACTGAAACCGTTAACTGATTAGATGCAGGACAAAAAATAAATCAATGACTATTAACTGTTAACTGTATCATTGTCTATTATGTAAAAAGACCAAATATTTGCTGGTCACACATTCTCAAAGTGGAAGATTTGCTTGTTTTGTTCGTTTGACATCATTGTTATTTAAAGGTCCAGTGTGTAAGATTTAGTGGCATCTAGTGGTGACGTTAAAAAGTGCTACACATGGAAATATAATTAAATAGATTTAGGAAATTAGTTTTAAAAAGCTTGGGTAAAAAAGAAAAAAGCTAGGGAAAAACTATATTTGTAATTATCAGAATTACATATTTGAGATTATGTTACTGAATTATTAGAAATTTTAAGCACTTTTTCCACGCCATTTGCCATTTTTTTAAATTTTGTTTTGTTTTTACTACTAATTCTCAGGTAATTTTCTTGTACTTTTTACTAATTTCTTGTTAATTTTTTTTTGGGGGGGGGTCATTTCTTCTTTCGTTGCTCATTAACTTTTTCCTATGTTTTTGAAAGGAATCAAGCCAATTTGCTCAGGTTTCAAAGGATAAAAAAACACATTTTTTAATAATAAGCAGCATATTATAAATTGTAGCCCTTTTCCCTTAAAGCATTTCTCCTATTCCTCTCCCCGTCTGCTCATTGGTTCTCTCATATATCGCTCTCTTTGCTGCCCCTCAGGTCGAACTGGTAGAGCTGGACATCAGGGGAAGGCCATCACTTTCTTCACAGAAAATGACAAGCCGCTGCTGCGCAGGTATGTGCATATAAATAATGCAAACTGGACTCCTTTGGGGATAAACATGTACAGAGTGTTTTTGTGTGTCTGTAAAATTACAGTTCGATGGCAGTCGTGACACAGTAGATTTCAAGAGAGGCAGATTGATCATTGGATGTTATGTTTGTGCCATATAATTAGCTGCTCTGATGTATATGTCTATAGCCACAGCTGTCAGGGCTGGTATGGTAGGCTGTGTGAGCCACATCACCTGTTTGTGAGGTAGCTGAAAATGGCAAATAGCGTGCACATCCCACCAGTGTACGGTCCAAGTCCAGACACTTAGTGCTTAAGTCTTCCAAAATGTGAAGTGTTAAACAATTGACACATTTTTCTGAATGTTACTTTTTGCACCTCTTTCCAACAGCATTGCTAATGTCATAAAACAAGCTGGCTGCCCCGTCCCTGACTACATGATTGGCTTCAAGAAGATACACAGGTAATGGAGATGGACGGTGATAATGAAGTTCCACAATAACCATTATAAGTATTTCTTGCTGAGTTGATCAGTGTTGTTAATATGGTTGTAATAATCCATCGGTATTTGTCTGTGTTTAGCAAAGTGAAGCGGAGACTCGAGAAGAAACCTCCCAGGAGAAGCACAATTTGCACAACTCCTCGCTTCTTAATGAAGAAAAAAGGCAAAACACCGAATAAAGGACAGAACGCAGAGAAGCAGGGAGCGGGTGGAGAGCAGAGAGGAGAAGGGGGCTCTCAAACGGCAGTGCAGCAGCAGAAAGAGAAGAAGACAAAAGGACAGGGGCTGAAGAAAAAAAATAAAACACAGAAAGAAGGGGGACAGGAAAAACACAAGATGGTATCTCAGAAGATGGGATCAAATTCTTCTGGAGCCAAGTTAAAAAAGTAAGGGAGATGTGTGTGTATGTGTGAGACTGTCCAGTACATTTAATAAAAAACTCAAATATTTCTGTGTGATGATGCAGTAAACCACAGACAATCGAATACTAATATACAAAATGTCTCATTGCCTACCTAGATCTGTTTCTGTTTTTTTTCTGATGCTTCAGAGATATGACATGACAGTATTTTCTTTTTTCTTTTTTCAACTCTGTCCACCAGGAAAAAGGGGAAGGTAAATAAGACACAAGACGAGTAGAGGGGAGTGGTTACAAGCAGAACTGACTGATATGACGATGGACATGGATTTTCTTTTAATTTACATCCTGCTGGCTGATTCACCGCTAATTTTCACTTTGTGCTTTGTATTACCATAGTATGAAATAAACAGTTTATATATATATATATATATTCATTTGTTATTTTTCTTCATTAGATAAGTTGCACACCTGCACATTATTACATAAAACATTCTTCAGGAGAAATTAGGCATAAAGGAATGATTATAAGATGAATGTTGATGTTTAACAAGCTAGACTTTTACACTGAGCAATATAAGGGTGTTTAATTTGATGTATTAAGGTATTTGAATTATAAATAAAATGAACTGTTATTAGAGAATTGGGAAACCAGCTCCTTTAAGATTTGTAATACCTATGGGTAACATAACATCACAATTTTACCCCCCACAGGAGTTGCTAGACCTCATTAAAGTAACATTCAGACAATAGAAAGGATAAATTCTGCTTTGGCTTAATGAAAATTAGTTGCATTTGCTTACTGATAATTTCTTCATATTCACAGTATAACTGTCACATGGATTAAGAAAATGACTACAACTTTATGATTTTTTAAACATTTGATTACTTCTGAAAATATGGAAAATAATGACCAACTTGGTGAGAAATATCCTGCAAAATGCTTACAATTAGTGAAAGTTGACCAAAATAAGATTTGAAAACATTATTAGATATTAGAAAAAAGGGAAAATGTTCAGAAAACTATATTTATAAGTCTCATAATTAGATATTGGGTTATTTTTTGCACTTTTTCTTTTTTTTTTTAAGTTTTTTTCTTTTGTTTTTGTTTTTTGTGTCCCTGTTTTCGGGTAATTTTATTTTAACTCTTTTAACGACTTTCTTGGTAAGCTGCTTATCGTCATTTAAATCATGAGTAATGGCAGTATTTCATTAGCTGATATGGATTTATCACATTTTTTTATTGCATGTTTTCAATTTCCAATTTCATTTACATACATATATATGATTGATATAGTTTAACGAATAGTTTACGTATTACATATGGAAATAAACGCTATTGGGTTTCAAATTGTAGATCACAGTATAATAGATTATAATGATCCATGTTTCAAAGGAGCTCAATTTCTGAACTATCGCGATACATCTGCAGTGAGATCTCGCCCATGCATTATACTTCGG
>NW_024633985.1:0-208 GCF_008729295.1 Plectropomus leopardus
GAATGCCCCACCTCACGAACATGCTCTTGAGCCGGTTAATGACTTGATGGCTCGATGTTGTAGACAGGTGAGCGATTTCAATGTCCCGAGAATAGTAGTCTGTCACGATGAGATAATCCTCCTTTCCTGATTCACACAAGTCAGCAGCAATACGCTGCCAGGGGCCCTCGGGCAGGGGTGTGGTCAGGAGGGGCTCATGTCTGTGAGC
>NW_024633986.1:0-604 GCF_008729295.1 Plectropomus leopardus
CAGTTCATAGCCTAATATCTTTTTCATCTCTTTCCACACATCATCCCAGTATCTTGTAATTTTGGTACAATGCCAAAAAACATGTGTATGACCCACATTCTGTTCCCCACACAGTCTCCAGCAAAGTTGTTGATAAGGTGATCGTCCCTTTTTCATTTTCGGTGTGATGAAAAATCTCACAATGTTTTTCCAGAAAAATTCTTTCCATATTCTGGAATTACTAGTTGTTTGCTGTGTTTTAAATATATTATACCACATATTGTCAGTTATTACTTCCTTTAGTTCTTTCTCCCACTTGTCTCTTATGTATAAAGTTGAAGTGTTTCTGTTTGCTACCATACCTTGGTATAATTCAGATATTACTCTTCCAAATTGGCTCTTGTGTGCATTACATAGAGTCACAATCACTTTATTTGGTTCACCTGGG
This sequence comes from Plectropomus leopardus, assembly GCF_008729295.1. NCBI lineage: Eukaryota > Metazoa > Chordata > Actinopteri > Perciformes > Serranidae > Plectropomus > Plectropomus leopardus. The sequence goes on from NW_024633986.1 coordinate 428, forward strand.
AGGTTTGGCTTTATTTCTTTATTAAAGTAGTCTCTGACTTGTAAATACATGTAAAACTCTTGATGCTCTAATCCATATTCCCTTCTTAATTTAGGAAAGCTTTTGATTTCTCTTTTTTCAATTACTGTATCTAATATATTTAGGCCCCTATTTGCCCATTGTTTAAATTTCTGGTTC
>NW_024633987.1:0-217 GCF_008729295.1 Plectropomus leopardus
TAATATGCGTGAGTCTCTCCATAACGTGTATCTCATCAATGATTTCCGTCCAGTTCTTCCGAGTAGGGGGGTCTTCTTTATGCCTTTTCCTTGTGATGGCTTTTTTTGAAGCCACCAATAAAATCTTGATCAGATACCAGTCTTTGTCTTGGATGCTTTCTCGAGTTACCTTTCCCAAGTATAGTACAGTGCATGTTTTAGTCAGTTCATAGCCTAA
>NW_024633988.1:0-900 GCF_008729295.1 Plectropomus leopardus
TTACTACTTTGAACCAAATCTCCAAGGTGAATTTGGTGATTGGATCCAGCTTTCCTTCTTTTTGTTTGAAGATATTTCTATTAGCAATCATACTCTGCACATGACAGTTCTCTATATTTAACTCTGTCTCCTTCCATCTTGTGGTACAGTTTGTTGCACACCAGCATATCAACGGCCGGAGCTGTGCAGCATAGTAATATTCTTTAAGGTTTGGCAGCGCCAATCCTCCCCCATCTTTAGATATTTGAAGTGTTGTATATTTAATTCTTGGTTTGCATCCCTTCCAAATAAATCTTGAAATTTTTTTGTCCCACTAACCCTAACCACACTATAAATTGTGAGGGAGGGATCGGCACCAGCAAACACTGAAATAGATACAAAATTCTTGGCAACACGTTCATCTTGATAATTTCTATTCTTGAGCTAAAATCTAACATCAGAACTTCCCATCTTTCCATATCCTTTAAGATTTCTTGATTTAGAGGTTTGTAATTTGTTTCATATAATTCAGATAGATTTTTTGTGATTTTTATTCCTAAATAATGGATGGATTTTTTGTCCCATTTGAAACTGTATCTTTGTTGAATTTCTATAGATGGGGAGTAATTAATGGACAAGATTTGTGTTTTTTCAATATTTAATTTATATCCAGACAGGTGCCCATAGAATTCTAATAAGGTCATCAATTTTGGTAGGCTGGAGTCTGGTTTTTTTAAATATATCAAGACGTCATCCGCGAACAGCCCAATTTTGTGTTCCGTATCTCTTATATTTATTCCCTCTATTTCCTCTTTTTGCCTCACTGCTTGAGCTAGAGGTTCAATAAAGATTGCGAATAGGGTGGGGGAGAGACAGCACCCCTGTCTAGTGGACCTTTCTAACTTGAACCACTTAGTAAGA
>NW_024633989.1:0-249 GCF_008729295.1 Plectropomus leopardus
TCCAGGATGTGAAGGAGCTTTGGGTCTTGTCAGACCAAGTCCACGGCACTCGGTACAGACCAATCCAAGAATCAGCCAAGTGCGGCATCACAGAAATGACCTCATTCTTTTCTTCATTGCTCTCGATCACAGGTAAGTCCGTGTAGTGTTTTCTGCAGTAGTTGAGGGCACCATACCATGTTTTTGGGCTTGAGATGAACACATAGGTTTTCTCAGTTTGGTTTATCTCTGCAATAGACAAAAGGGAAG
>NW_024633990.1:0-472 GCF_008729295.1 Plectropomus leopardus
TTCTCAGTTTGGTTTATCTCTGCAATAGACAAAAGGGAAGCCAGTGTAACAATAAACTGTCTTTTCTGCTGCTGAGTCACAGCTTCTCATAGTGAGGGCGGGTCGAGGTGGATTTAATTTAAATAACTTGCTATTTTTGCACACTGTGTAAAATTTCTTCATACTGAACATCTTTGAGTTTTCAGACAGAACAAAGATTTTTTTATCCTGGCCTCAAAAATGAGAATTTGTTTCCATGATCAAGAAATTCATAATCATAGACGGAAAAACTGATTAATAATTGTTAAACTCGGTGTAAAAACAGCCTTAGATCGCATCATCAAGTCAACGACGAGCTCTGAGACGCACCTGCAAAGCATCATTCATGCAACTGAGACATTTTGTAAAAAGAAAAAAAAAGTAAACAAAAGCAAACAGAAAGTAGACAAAAATCTTTTCTTACCAGTGTAACAAACAAAAGTCCAGACTGACT
>NW_024633991.1:0-298 GCF_008729295.1 Plectropomus leopardus
CGATAGTTAGTTATCGCACAGCTTTCTTGTCCTTTGTTATTAGATGGATCAGGCGGATCCCAGTTTTGGTAACCAGTTTTGCTGGTTTCATCGGTACTTGACCATCTCCAGGAGTTGGCGTCGTTGCCCATGTTCTCCTTCCAGGATTTTGGGTCATCATGCAGTCCGATCCATGCCCATGAATAGGAGAAAGTGGGTTGAAGCCTGCTTTGATCATCCGCACTCTCAAAGGTCGCCAGGTCGTCGTAATTCATTCTGCAGTAACTCTGAGCGTCGGTCCAGCTCATTTCCAAGTTGA
>NW_024633992.1:0-341 GCF_008729295.1 Plectropomus leopardus
TTCTCAGTTTGGTTTATCTCTGCAATAGACAAAAGGGAAGCCAGTGTGATAATAAATTATTTCTGCTGCTGAGTCACAGCTTCTCATAGTGAGGGCGGGTCGAGGTGGATTTAATTTAAATAACTGATCAAGAAATTCAAAATCATAGACACAAAAACGGATTAATCAATAAAAATAATTGTTAAATTCGGTGTAAAAATGGCGTTAGATGGCACCAGACAAGTCAACGACGAGCTCTGAGATGCACCTGCAAAGCATCATTCATGTAACTGAGAAAAAAGTAAACAAAAGCAGACAGAAAGTAAGCAAAAATCTTTTCTTACCAGTGTAACAAACAAAAG
>NW_024633993.1:0-295 GCF_008729295.1 Plectropomus leopardus
GTAACAAACAAAAGTCCAGACTGACTGACAGGACGCATCGTACCATATTCCCCGATAGTTAGTTATCGCACAGCTTTCTTGTCCGTTGTTATTAGATGGATCAGGCGGATCCCAGTTTTGGTAACCAGTTTTGCTGGTTTCATCGGTACTTGACCATCTCCAGGAGTTGGCGTCGTTGCCCATGTTCTCCTTCCAGGATTTTGGGTCATCATGCAGCCCGATCCATGCCCATGAATAGGAGAAAGTGGGTTGAAGCCTGCTTTGATCATCCGCGCTCTCAAAGGTCGCCAGGTCG
>NW_024633994.1:0-462 GCF_008729295.1 Plectropomus leopardus
ATAGGTTTTCTCAGTTTGGTTTATCTCTGCAATAGACAAAAGGGAAGACAGTGTGATAATAAATTATTTCTGCTGCTGAGTCACAGCTTCTCATAGTGAGGGCGGGTCGAGGTGGATTTAATTTAAATAACTTGCTATTTTTGCACACTGTGTAAGATTTCTTCATATTGAACATCTTTGAGTTTTCAGACAGAACAAAGATTTTGACAATTTTATCCTGGCCTTAAAAATGAGAATTTTTAAACTGATCAAGAAATTCAAAATCATAGACACAAAAACGGATTAATCAATAAAAATAATTGTTAAATGCGGTGTAAAAATGGCGTTAGATGGCACCAGACAAGTCAACGACGAGCTCTGAGATGCACCTGCAAAGCATCATTCATGTAACTGAGAAAAAAGTAAACAAAAGCAAACAGAAAGTAAGCAAAAATCTTTTCTTACCAGTGTAACAAACAAAAG
>NW_024633995.1:0-2402 GCF_008729295.1 Plectropomus leopardus
CTGTGTGTGTATATGTGAGTTATCAGTGTGCATCCTGTGATGTATGATGATATTTTTTTGTGTCTCTCTGCTGCTGCTGGTTTCAGACCGGCCCACCAGGAGAGACGGGGAATAAAGGACCTGAGGGCGGCCGAGGACAGCAGGGGAAAGAGGGCAAAGCGGGACAACCGGGACCACGCGGCATGCAGGGAGACATGGGGGTACCAGGGCTGCCAGGGGGACAGGGACCAGCGGTGAGATGTTTTTGAGTTTTTTTTCTGAGACAGTTTTCTGCAGCTTAGTGTTTACTACCGAAGGATACACTTTTGGTTATATTGAACCGTCAAGTTCTGGTAAAAGTGAGAAAATAAAGTTTGCAAAATTACATTTCAGGACGTTTTTTTATTTTTTTAAGAATGTGTTGGAAGTGTTTTTTCATTAAACACTAGATTTGTTTTGCTGATAAACAAATGGCTCATCAGTATCATTGATCTTTGTCTGTTCAGGGAAAATCACCAACAGATACACACATCAAACAGGTCTGCATGAGAGTAATGCAAGGTAAGTGTTTGTCACCGTCTCACCAAACTCAATACAGTGAAAATATAGTAGAAAAGTTGCCTGTTTCCACTTAAAAAAAAAACTTTCTTAATTGTTTCAAGCTGATAAATAATATAGATTATGATACTATCAGAAAGAGAAGAAAAATAGTCCACGTTTAAAGGAATAGCCACAAAATGACCATTTGTAAGTCGATTTTCATTCCATTAAACGTAATTTTTTAGCTACAGGGCTCTGCGTAGACGCGTACTCTACGCCGTACGTAACAATCAACCACACGTCGCAGTTATGCGGGTCTGTTTATTTAGCAAACTGAGAACCGCTTTGCCTCAGTGGAAATTAAATTTTGATTAAATTTTACAGATGAGAAACAATAAACTATAAAGACAATTGAGCCACTAAGTCTCGTTTGTGATTTATCGCAGATTCACGAGTGCAGGAAAGTCGACTGACCAACAGAATAATAAAATGCAAATTTCATTGGTTTACGCAACTGATGGAGATGAATTTTGTATTTTTACCTTTGTTAACCCTCTGAAACCCAAGCAAACTGGTTGATTTCTGTGACTTGCTGCAAAACTATAAACGCTCGCAGCAGCGTAGGCCACATGTGTAGGCGATGAAGTTCATGAGGCTTCGTTTTTCTCACATGCCGCCACAAAAAAAGAGGGTGAATGTACTGATCTGAGACCACATTCAACAACAAATGTCAAAACATCCGTGTACAAACTCTCACACCTGAGTCCTTAAAGCTGCTCTGACGAGTGTCAGCTCCTAAATATAAATGTCAAACGTGTCCTCCTGTGTCACAGAGCAGCTGGCCCAGCTAGCAGCCAGCCTGAGCAGGCCTGAGTCAGGCATCTCTGGGCTGCCCGGTCCCCCCGGCCCACCCGGACCCCCAGGCCCCGCCGGAGAGAACGGTTTCCCCGGACACACTGGATCACGAGGACTGCCCGGTCTGAAGGGACCAGCTGGGCTTATGGGTCGCAAAGGACCCAAAGGTGAGATCCAGATCAGCAGTTCTACGACCGTATGGACATGTGTTTACGATTCAGTTTCAGTTTCGTTAGGTTAGGGAAGAATTATGGCACTAGGCTAAATTTTAGGGCAAGTTTTAATTTTAAATTTGATTTTAAACTTTAATTTTAATTAAACTTTAATTTTAATTCAAGTTTAAAAAAAGACATAAATCTACCTTGTACCTGGTAAATTTATTGCGTGATATAATATGACGTCATGTAAGTTAACTTTAGTGCGTCAGTTTAAATAAGTCACAAACAGGAGTCTCAGTAGTACAGTACTCAGACAGTAGTCTGTACTCAGTAGTGTACTCAGACAGTAGTCTGTACTCAGTAGTGTACTCAGACAGTAGTCTGAGTACACTTTAACTACAGCCTCTAGAGGTCGCCACCTAACAATTCACATAAATATACAGAGTAAAGCAGAACCAGGATACCTCAACTCTATGCAGGTTTCCTACACATTCATGTGTTTGCGGCGGCTCGGCACCATTAAAACATCCGCCACCACAAATGGATTTTCAATTTTTGGAGCTGGTCCTTTTATTAGGAGCGCTGCTGGAATATATACACTGTTTTGCTCCCAGAAAGCAGAGTTTACTCTGGGCACAGACGGACTAAATTATTATTATATTATTCTGCTGGGTCTAAATTTTGCATTCACAAAAGAGAACTTCAGTTCTGACTGTGCTGCGTTCACGGGCAATGAGCAACTTAAAATGAAACGGCCTAAAAAAAATTGCAAGAAATTAGTAAAAAGGTACAAGAAAATTACCTGAAAATAAGCAACTAAAAAAAAGTAAAAAAGATTATTTAAAGATTTAAATGTTTTTTCCTGTAACA
>NW_024633996.1:0-225 GCF_008729295.1 Plectropomus leopardus
TGCAAAATCTGTTTCATTGAATTCAAACAAACAACAAACTTAGCTCAAAGATCAAATAAATAAAATAAATTAAAACAAAAGAAAAAAAAAGTTCTGCTTGACTTTGGACGCACACCGGCTTGTGGTGGGAAATTGGGACATGCGCTGTGCTCCTGAAATTACAGAGCAAAAAAAGCAAAAAAGAAATTACTATTTAAATAAAATCAAGCAATAATATGACTATTA
>NW_024633997.1:0-223 GCF_008729295.1 Plectropomus leopardus
GAAAACTGGCATCTCCCTTCAGTCACAATCTTTTGGATGTCTGGCGACATGGATGTCAGTTTAATCCACAAGCAGTTCTCCAGATTTTTGCGCGTTAGGCGGTTCCTCGCATGCGTCTTGATGGCGTTCTTTGAAGAAAAGCTTGATTCACAAGTATAGGTAGAGGGAAACATCGTCAGTACATAAAAGGCAAGTTTCTTAATCCACCTGTACTCCTCTGAGC
>NW_024633998.1:0-286 GCF_008729295.1 Plectropomus leopardus
TAAATAAAATCAAGCAATAATATGACTATTAAAAACTTAAAAGGCTATTCACTTAATGGGAAAACTGGCATCTCCCTTCAGTCACAATCTTTTGGATGTCTGGCGACATGGATGTCAGTTTAATCCGCAAGCAGTTCTCCAGATTTTTGCGCGTTAGGCGGTTCCTCGCATGCGTCTTGATGGCGTTCATTGAAGAAAAGCTCGATTCACAAGTATAGGTAGAGGGAGACATCGTCAGCACATAAAAGGCAAGTTTCTTAATCCACCTGTACTCCTCTGAGCATGC
>NW_024633999.1:0-241 GCF_008729295.1 Plectropomus leopardus
GAAAACTGGCATCTCCCTTCAGTCACAATCTTTTGGATGTCTGGCGAGATATAGGTAGAGGGAAACATCGTCAGCACATAAAAGGCAAGTTTCTTAATCCACCTGTACTCCTCTGAGCATACGATCCAAAAATCCTCCAGGGATTGCGCTCCGAGGGCATCGCTGACCAGGGAGCTTGTTTGAAAATCAATAAACTCCAGCTGAAATGCGGCCTCATCCAACGAGGGGATGATTTTTTTAG
>NW_024634000.1:0-962 GCF_008729295.1 Plectropomus leopardus
CTCCAGCTGAAATGCGGCCTCATCCAACGAGGGGATGATTTTTTTAGCCAGGGAGGAGAAATCCGCACTTCGGACAGTGAGTGGGTCACGGACAAAAGCGATGATGTCCCTCGGGATGGAGTAGTCCTCAAACCTGGACTTGAAGTTGGCTCGTAGTTGTTTGACGAAGTCAACCATCAGCCCTGTCACTTTTCCCGTCCCTGTGATTTTAGTGTAGTGAAGTGCAAGAGCCTTCCACTTGATATGTCTGACTGGAACAACTCCAGTTTCTTGGAAAACGATTCCAGCTTTTCAACCAGGTCCACAATGGCTTTATCTCTCCCTTGTAGCTGCATGTTAAGCTGGTTCAGGTGGCCAAAAATATCCGTTAAAAATGTAACGTTGGACATGGCCATTTCATCTTCTAGAAAGGCAAGGTGGTCGCCTGCAGCTCGTATCTTGCTTAATCTCAGGAAGGCCTTAACCTCATCCAGTAGCGCACACAAGCGCTCCAGCGCTTTGCCTTTACTTAACCAGCGCACGTCGTTGTGAAGCAGCAGGTCATCATAAATGGCTTCCTCTGACTCAGCCACAAGTTGTCGGAAAAGACGATGCTGTGTGCTTGATGTACCTCTGACAAAATTAATGACACGCATTACTTTATCCATAACGCCCTTTAGCTCTCCACTGAGCCTGGCGCACAAGACACTCTGGTGAATAAGGCAATGCAATCCATGCATTTGGGGCGCGATCTCCTTTATTCTGCTCACCACACCTCTGTGGCAACCAACCATGGCAGGTGCCCCGTCTGTCACGATGAGGTTGATTTTCTCAAATGACAATGAATGGAGTTTGAATAATTCTTCCAGTTTGGTAAATATAACTTCCACAGTGGCGTCCCCTCTAGTGGACTTAGAGACAGCAACTCCTCCCTGAACTCCTTTCCATCAAAATATCGCACATAGACACACATCTGGCTTACA
>NW_024634001.1:0-744 GCF_008729295.1 Plectropomus leopardus
GTTTACACAACATAAGCACATAGCAACCAACACGGACCATCACAACGGTTAGGATTAGGCAACAAAGTCATGGATGGTTAGGTTTAAGCATGTGAGGCACGTGGTAAAGTGTAGGAGAAAAAAGCCCTCACATCCACGGGAAGCAAACTCCAGACTCCCGCACAAAGTCGTTTGTGGGACCCATCCAACTCCTCACCCACACACCCAATAGGCACACTCGCATACCATATATTACTGTCTTACTGCAGCTCCATCCAGTCATGTTCTCAAGCCTGTGCATATTGCATGTGGACACATCTGGTGTCGTCCAGCCATCTGCCAGCGTATTATAACATCTCGGCCGGTTCTGTCTGAGGACACTCTCATCTGACGCTGCCCAGTCATGTTGCGGTTGCACATGGAAGGTGGCTTTTGGCGTCACATTTTCTGCCAAAATAACTGCAGAAGTGGCAGTATTTGAGGATTTTGGAATGAGAACGAGTGGATCATCGGGGCTTTTTTTAGGTATGACATACTCTTTAGGTAGTGGCTTCTCCTTTACTGCACTGAGATGAGCATTAGTATTTAGCTGATCCCGTAACAGGTCATTTTCCTTCTGTCCAGAACTACATGCATTTGTTCATAGTGACTGCAGTTACAATTTTTTTAAAAAGTACAACTACTACAATAGTAGTACTTGCAAAATTTAAAGCGGTCCATAATGTGTTTGGCAGGAGGAACCATGAGTGTGGTCCTGGATTTATC
>NW_024634002.1:0-389 GCF_008729295.1 Plectropomus leopardus
AATACTATTACAGTCAATGGAAATAAGAATGTCTTGTTTGTCACTTATGGTGCAACCAATCCTGTCAAAATAAATTACAGACATCTTTATGTTGACGAGATGAAGTATAAAAAAATCTCAGACTTTTGTCTTAATAACAGAATTGTGATGGAAGTGAAGTGTGGCGACATGCTTCATTCTCCGTCTCAGACCGACAAAAGCCCACAAAGCTGCAGAACTGATACTAACTAACTAATGAAGATTGACAGGTAAGGGAGGATCGTGATTGGTGCAAAAGTTGATCGATCCTAGCAACGTCTGTTTGCGTGAAGTACGCATGACAAGTGGATGGCCTTTTGCACAAGAATTTTTGACACTTGTTTGAAATCTGCCTTTATTTGCAACCCTTT
>NW_024634003.1:0-291 GCF_008729295.1 Plectropomus leopardus
AATTTTAAACATTTGAATGTTAATAACAAAGAAGATGTAGGTGCCACGACTTTGCAACTTTCACTAAGAATGTAGCCCCAAATGAGAAGAAAGCAGGAGTTATGAAGTTCATCAGTGTTCTGTTTTCCTCAAAAACTGTAAAAATTTTGAACTCTCCCACATTTTAGTCTCTATGGAAACCAAATTCATTACACAGCCTCTATAGACGATCCTTCACAATGATCCAGATGGATTTTTTCAAATAGCAAACACTAAGTTCACATTTTGATGCACAAAATGTTTGTTGTAAAA
>NW_024634004.1:0-315 GCF_008729295.1 Plectropomus leopardus
CAGATGGATTTTTTCAAATAGCAAACACTAAGTTCATATTTTGATGCACAAAATGTTTGTTGTAAAAAATATTGCAAGGAGCTATTGCAAATTCTTGCTAAATAAATCCCAAAATGTTGGTTATACTGGTGCAAGTAATGGAGGTGGTGGGATTTTTGACAATATTTTGAATTCTGTCCTCAAATACTATTACAGTCAATGGAAATAAGATTATCTTGTTTGTCACTTATGGTGCAACCAATCCTGTCAAAATAAATTACAGACATCTTTATGTTGACGAGATGAAGTATAAAAAAATCTCAGACTTTTGTCTTA
>NW_024634005.1:0-277 GCF_008729295.1 Plectropomus leopardus
AATTTTAAACATTTGAATGTTAATAACAAAGAAGATGTAGGTGCCACCACTTTGAAACTTTCACTAAGAATGTAGCCCCAAATGAGAAGAAAGCAGGAGTTATGAAGTTCATCAGTGCTCTGTTTTCCTCAAAAACTGTAAAAATTTTGAACTTATCCTCTCCTACATTTTCATCTCTATGGAAACCAAAGTCATTACACAGCCTCTATAGACGATCCTTCACAATGATCCAGATGGATTTTTTCAAATAGCAAACACTAAGTTCATATTTTGATGC
>NW_024634006.1:0-2614 GCF_008729295.1 Plectropomus leopardus
TTATTATTAATTAATTAAATAAATAAATAACAAACTATTCCCCATTTTTCTCGGGAATATCCCCAAATTCCCTCAAGGATCCCTATTTGAGTCACTTTGTTAGATGCATATTAAAAAATAATGCCCAAGAACACTGGATGTCAACAGGAGAAAAAAGTTTTGTTGGTGTTTTTTGCAATTTAACTTTATAGAGTATTTTATTGCAAATTCCACACATGAAAGATGCATAGAAATAACACTCTTCAATGTAGTTTATTAATGCTCACTGTAATAATTGATAATAGTCCATTTTGCCAGTGTTAATCAGGATACTTTGCTTTAATTGTGTGCTTAAATTTGTGAAATGAACCTGGACTGCTGCAGCAATGAGAGCTCTCTCTTTATCTGGTTACTGTAGCAGCCCTGAGTGTCAAAACACAACATTTCAGAAACCACAACATTTTAAAAAATACAACATTTACAAAATGCAACATTTCCCAAACCATGTGTTTTGTAAAAAAGGTGTTTTCCAAAATGTTGTTGTGTTTTGTGAAATGTTGTGTTATGTTAAAATTTTGTTGTGTTTTCTGAAATATGGTGTTTTGTGAAGTGTTGTTGTGCTTTGACCCTCAGGGCCACCATAAATCACATTATCAGAGTATATCTCAACAAATAGAGACCCACAATGAGGGACACACACACACATGCACTGTACGTTTTCAACATTTAGAGATTCCTGGCGAATGTTTATTTACCGGATGTGGTTTTCCTCCTCATCACTCCCATATGGTGTGTGTCTTTTTTGGTGTACATATACAGTATGTGTGTATGTACTGTGTGTTATTGTGCTTGTGTATTCAGCCACATAAAAGGTAATTTAATTTTAAATCGTGGTCAAACATCAGAGAGAAGATACTGTGTATTTAAAATGAGCCTTATCTTGACCAGCATCAATGCATCAATATTTATTATCCAATAATATATATGATCCCGAAATTGGCCCTTCTGCATATAATGTGCAACTTTTGGAACTTAAAGTACATTTTAATGCTTATACTTTCGTGGTCTACTCTTGCTTCAATACAAATTTTAATGCATGATCTTTACATGTAACAGAGTATTTCTACACTGTAGTATTGTTGCTTCTACATAAGGGCAAGATCTGAGTACTTCTTCCACATCTGAGAGTGTGAAACCAATTATAAAACAGGTTATTATTATACACTAAATACCTGTGCATGCCACTAACATTTTATAATATTAAAATGATATTTGGTTAGTGAGTGGGGTTTTTCCTTACCTTATCAAGGCAATTTATTTTTTCTGTGGGGTAAACTGGTTTTTTGCATCTTCCACACGGCGGATTCATGACGACCCAGGGTTTCCTCAAACCACAAAAACAAAAAAAAAAAAAAAAAAAAAAAAAAAAAAAAAAAAAAAAAAAAAAAAAAGAAATAGAAAAGTCAAAAAGTTAAAATACAGGCAGTAATAAGCAGCTGGGACACAGACTATCCTCCTCTTCTTCGCCTGGAGGCATTTCAATTAATATACGGACGCGACCTCAAGGCGAGGAGGAGTCAAGCGTGCACAGCGGAGCTCTCACGGTGCCTTCACGTACCGTCAGAAATAAGATTAACCTGTTGTTTGTAGGTGATATGTTACTACCAGCAGTTTTGGAGGAAGTATTAGATATATATTATTATAAACAAATCGACTAATCATTTAAGCTGTACTTGTGGGGAGTGGGGAAAAACAATACAGCACACGATTGCCTATAGATTATTTTTATTATATAAATTCGTATATTACGAAAAATTAATATTACAAATACAAATTAAAAATTCAGTAGCCTAAAAGATGATAAAATAAATTTTCAAATATTTTGTTCTTTCAGTCCAATTAAAATAATTGAAGTGAAATGAACTGACTAAAAAAAATGCAATCTTATTAGATAAAACCGATGTTGACAAAGTTTACCATTTGGGACATTTTTTTTTAGATGGAAAAAAGGTAATAAATCACAATATATCACCATAGCCTATATATTATTGTAATACTTAGCCCATTGTAACACCTTTAAGAAGCTTCATGTTGACACTATTTTAGTTTGATCTGATATTTTTCACAATTTAAAATAAAACGTGTAAAATCACAATTGTCATTATCAATCATCATCCCATTAAAGAGCTGTGAATAACGGGTTTCTGCGGAGCTCCTGAAGGCAGCTCCCAAAGCCTCAAGGGAAGCCGTAATAACCTTAAAAGGAGCAGCAACTTTTACTGAATACCAACACTGTGGCTCCGTACCACAGTGCGCTACAATGATACTATAATGCAGTAAGGACGGACGCTAGAGACACAAAAATATCGGTGAAATATAAAAGTTTAAAAACCGGACGACAAATTCAGGACAAACTTTGAAAACACAGCAGAGTCCTCAGTAACAGCTGGTCTGTTTTGGCGCACTCTGCCGGTAAATGGCGGACATTACAACAGCCCTTTTATTTACACTGTGAACGTACCGGTAAGCTAAATGTTAACGTTACCGGGTACTCTGTGGGGTTCACGGTACTTATACGTGTCGTATATGATGCGTACAAAAAACTAAACACAAAAAATGGGCTGAGCTGCATCTT
>NW_024634007.1:0-552 GCF_008729295.1 Plectropomus leopardus
AGAATTTTTGACACTTGTTTGAAATCTGCCTTTATTTGCAACCCTTTTGTTCTCTATTTCCTACATTATTAGTAAATTTGTGGGAAAATTGCTGTTTGGTAAGATATCACGAACCTGTAAAAAACATATCTATGACAATCACAACACAAATCACATTCAATAAACTAATGAATCAGAAACTGGTGCAGCCAGTTACAGAGTGTCTAATGGTGTATTGCATTTATCTGCAGAAGATGCCTTCAGCTCACAGAAAGTCTGCAGATATTTACTTTTTTATTACTTTCCGATTACTTTCTGATGGTTTGTAAAAATTAAGTACAGTGTTTATCTCTTACGTTATGAAAACAAAACAACCCAACTCAACAAAGAAACAACTCAACAAATATATTGCAAACTGAAGTCAAAGTTCATCTGACAATGAAAAACTGAAGCTCAAATAAAAGTGTCTCAGAGAACTGGGGTTACAACTGACAAAACATCAAACAACATAAAATGTTACAACATAATGTGGGCAAAGGGGGGGATTGGGGAAGATTGGATAAAGGTACTGAC
>NW_024634008.1:0-311 GCF_008729295.1 Plectropomus leopardus
ATATGTTCCCCATACTAAAGTGACATCTTGATCATTACTAATTCACTCATAGTTGAACACTTATTAAACAACACATGTTCCCTAATCTAAAGTTGCCTCCTTTTCACAATTAGTTAATATGTTATAGCACATAACTACTGCAATAAACAAGTGATGGGTTACACCTTTGAAAAATGGATCTATCTATAGGTTCCCTCTCATTCAGTGGTAGAATAACAAAGACAGCACAAGTACAAATACCTCATTTATTAAACCACTGGTTCATCCCAAGGCTGACAATAAATACTGCTCGACCAGGTAATGGGGTATTC
>NW_024634009.1:0-237 GCF_008729295.1 Plectropomus leopardus
CCCTAATCTAAAGTTGCCTCCTTTTCACAATTAGTTAATATGTTATAGCACATAACTACTGCAATAAACAAGTGATGGGTTACACCTTTGAAAAATGGATCTATCTATAGGTTCCCTCTCATTCAGTGGTAGAATAACAAAGACAGCACAAGTACAAATACCTCATTTATTAAACCACTGGTTCAGGTTTTCCCAAGGCTGACAATAAATACTGCTCGACCAGGTAATGGGGTATTC
>NW_024634010.1:0-336 GCF_008729295.1 Plectropomus leopardus
TAACACATCCTTGATGTGCCCTGTTCAGACATCTAGAGGCTCTGCAGTGAGCGTGGTTACATCATCGATTTCTGCGCATTGATTCGCCAGGGAAACCCACGTGTTCAGCCCTCTGAGCCAAACAGCGAGGGCTGTGACGCCTTCGTCCCGCCTCCTGTATCCCGATTGGTTGAAACCTCAACGTCATGTGTTCTTACCGGAAATTTGAACACTTGGAGGGAAAACGAGAGGAAGTAAGTGCGTTTGTTTACATGGAAACATGCCCTAAAATAACAGCGTAGCTAGACAGAGCTACAACGACCAGTTTGGAGATATCAGGTGAGTGACTTATTTTTT
>NW_024634011.1:0-336 GCF_008729295.1 Plectropomus leopardus
AAAAAATAAGTCACTCACCTGATATCTCCAAACTGGTCGTTGTAGCTCTGTCTAGCTACGCTGTTATTTTAGGGCATGTTTCCATGTAAACAAACGCACTTACTTCCTCTCGTTTTCCCTCCAAGTGTTCAAATTTCCGGTAAGAACACATGACGTTGAGGTTTCAACCAATCGGGATACAGGAGGCGGGACGAAGGCGTCACAGCCCTCGCTGTTTGGCTCAGAGGGCTGAACACGTGGGTTTCCCTGGCGAATCAATGCGCAGAAATCGATGATGTAACCACGCTCACTGCAGAGCCTCTAGATGTCTGAACAGGGCACATCAAGGATGTGTTA
>NW_024634012.1:0-500 GCF_008729295.1 Plectropomus leopardus
TAACACATCCTTGATGTGCCCTGTTCAGACATCTAGAGGCTCTGCAGCGAGCGTAGTTACATCATCAATTTCTGCGCATTGATTCGCCAGGGAAACCCACGTGTTTAGCCCTCTGAGCCAAACAGCGAGGGCTGTGACGCCTTTGTCCCGCCTCCTGTATCCCGATTGGATGAAACCTCAACGTCACGTGTTCTTACCGGAAATTTGAACATTTGGAGGGAAAACGAGAGGAAGTGCGTTTGTTTACATGGAAACATGCCTCAAAATAACAGCGTAGCAAGACAGAGCTCAGCATAAAGCAAGACCAAGATGGCAAAATGACGTCGGACAGTTGAAGAGGCGCTGGAATCTGTTTTTGTTTTTAACGAGCGGCCTCGCGGCGCCGCAGCTGATCGTCACCACACACAGCTGATGCAGCGCGAGGACAGGCAGGACAACGACCTGTTTGGAGACATCAGGTGAGTGACTTATTTTTTGACTGTGTAGGCCACTTTAAGTGG
>NW_024634013.1:0-683 GCF_008729295.1 Plectropomus leopardus
TGACTTAAATGTGCGCCACATTGACTATGCCTGCTGCTCACGCCCGGGTGTATTTGTTTACCAAAGTGACTTTGATGTTGTCTTTTGTATTTTATAGGAAACTGCAGCGTCTCCAAAACCGAGGGAAAACACAGGCGCACATTTCAAGCATCATATACAATAAGAGCAACTCTGATATGTTGCTTTTTTCTTTTGTAAATAAAGCTTTACTATTTTCAATATGTTCCTGGCAAATGTGTCATTTTTTTCAATTAACTGATATTGTTACAGGTGTCTTCAGTAACTGAATAACAATAACAACATATACAATAACAACAATAACAATGCTCTTATTGTATATGATGCTTGAAATGTGTCTTTGCTGCTTCGGGGTCGTAAACATCCATGTCTGCTTTGACCAAGACAGCTCTCCTCGCTTCCAGCAGCTGAAAACACAAGTAGTACAATGAGTATTGCTCCTATTATGGCCGATCCACATTTTGATCCCATTCGGCACAGTGCATTCAGCTTTTTTCTTTAAATCTTACCCTTTGCATCGGGTCGTAGCGCCTGTGTTTTCCCTCGGTTTTGGAGACGCTGCAGTTTCCTATAAAATACAAAAGACAACATCAAAGTCACTTTGGTAAACAAATACATCCGGGCGTGAGCAGCAGGCATAGTCAATGTGGCGCACATTTAAGTCA
>NW_024634014.1:0-500 GCF_008729295.1 Plectropomus leopardus
CCACTTAAAGTGGCCTACACAGTCAAAAAATAAGTCACTCACCTGATGTCTCCAAACAGGTCGTTGTCCTGCCTGTCCTCGCGCTGCATCAGCTGTGTGTGGTGACGATCAGCTGCGGCGCCGCGAGGCCGCTCGTTAAAAACAAAAACAGATTCCAGCGCCTCTTCAACTGTCCGACGTCATTTTGCCATCTTGGTCTTGCTTTATGCTGAGCTCTGTCTTGCTACGCTGTTATTTTGAGGCATGTTTCCATGTAAACAAACGCACTTCCTCTCGTTTTCCCTCCAAATGTTCAAATTTCCGGTAAGAACACGTGACGTTGAGGTTTCATCCAATCGGGATACAGGAGGCGGGACAAAGGCGTCACAGCCCTCGCTGTTTGGCTCAGAGGGCTAAACACGTGGGTTTCCCTGGCGAATCAATGCGCAGAAATTGATGATGTAACTACGCTCGCTGCAGAGCCTCTAGATGTCTGAACAGGGCACATCAAGGATGTGTTA
>NW_024634015.1:0-683 GCF_008729295.1 Plectropomus leopardus
TGACTTAAATGTGCGCCACATTGACTATGCCTGCTGCTCACGCCCGGATGTATTTGTTTACCAAAGTGACTTTGATGTTGTCTTTTGTATTTTATAGGAAACTGCAGCGTCTCCAAAACCGAGGGAAAACACAGGCGCTACGACCCGATGCAAAGGGTAAGATTTAAAGAAAAAAGCTGAATGCACTGTGCCGAATGGGATCAAAATGTGGATCGGCCATAATAGGAGCAATACTCATTGTACTACTTGTGTTTTCAGCTGCTGGAAGCGAGGAGAGCTGTCTTGGTCAAAGCAGACATGGATGTTTACGACCCCGAAGCAGCAAAGACACATTTCAAGCATCATATACAATAAGAGCATTGTTATTGTTGTTATTGTATATGTTGTTATTGTTATTCAGTTACTGAAGACACCTGTAACAATATCAGTTAATTGAAAAAAATGACACATTTGCCAGGAACATATTGAAAATAGTAAAGCTTTATTTACAAAAGAAAAAAGCAACATATCAGAGTTGCTCTTATTGTATATGATGCTTGAAATGTGCGCCTGTGTTTTCCCTCGGTTTTGGAGACGCTGCAGTTTCCTATAAAATACAAAAGACAACATCAAAGTCACTTTGGTAAACAAATACACCCGGGCGTGAGCAGCAGGCATAGTCAATGTGGCGCACATTTAAGTCA
>NW_024634016.1:0-461 GCF_008729295.1 Plectropomus leopardus
GGGCCTGAGATATTCTGCTGACAGGGAATTTGAATCATATTTTTAGGATTGAGGATCTTACTGTCACCCTCTTATCTATTCTTTGCCGTTCCCAAAACAGGTTAAAGTTATCAATAAAGTTTCTTCCTTGAGACTCACAGGCATAAGCAAAGCAAGGAGGCGACTGAACTTACTGCTCCTTCTGTCAATCGTTGGGAGAGGCCCACTGATGAATGACTGAACTTTCAGCTTGTCAAGTCTGTCAAAAAGTTCCAAGAAATCCTTTTTTAAAACTTCAGATTCTCCTCTCCTGGTGTCAACGGCTCCCTCATGCACGATGACCTGTTTGATTCCAGGGTGGTTTGACAGCTCCTGGGAGAGAAGTCCAGTTATGTCACTGTTGATCCTCTCATTGTTTACAGCACTGATAGCACGGTCTCCCACAAGCAGGACATCTCTCGCCCTCACCTCTGGCACAGATT
>NW_024634017.1:0-6448 GCF_008729295.1 Plectropomus leopardus
CTGTCTGAGGAGATAGGGCTGCAGAATCAGCTACGTCTTTTAATTCACCTCTTAAATCACTTTTTTATAGACTTGCTTTCATGTGATGTCGTCTTTTTATTTATTTTACCTTTTCAATTATGTTTTATTCCTTTCATTTCCTTATTTGGGGTTTGGTTGCTTATATTGTTTCTGTTGTTGTTTTTGGTCTTTGTATTATTTTATGTTGACAACATGCATCTTGCATTATTTGTCCTTTAGTTTTCGTTTCATCTTAATGCTACTGTAGTTTTTTCTCACTTGTTTTCAGTAGGACAGTTTGGCTTTCTGTTGTTGTTTCACCGTCTATCTATCCCAGTTCGGCTTTGCTTTGTTTGTTGAAGCACTTTGTAAGCTCTGTAGTTAAAGGTGCCATATAAATATTTATTACTATAATTATTATCATTGTTGAATTGTTGCAACTTAGAAAGATTAATTTAATCAAACACATCACTTTTAAGTTTTAGCAACTTCAGTAAACAACGTTTACTTTGTGCTTTTTATCTGTATTCTGCTGGTTGCAATCCAGTCAATCATATTCTCTTTAACATGTTAACGAAACTAAACTCGCACATCTCCGAACTTCATTATTGGCAAAATCCTCTTTGTGATGATCAACTTAAGTGATTTACTGAAGCTGTGAACACTTAGAAAGAACACAAAAATTTCACTTAAGTTGTAGCAACTTCAAAAAAATAAGTAAATACCCTTTTTTTACATAAAAAGCAAGCATGAATTAAGATGAATAGGTATCTTTACTAACATTTTTTCAAGGCAATTAGTTTCCAAGATAATTTTAAGTAAGATTAACCGATTTTACCGTGTAACCTTGATGAGCCCGTCGACCAATCAGAGGCTTTAAGGTTTCACATTGATTTGCACAAAAACAACAGAAATACAACAACAAAAGACAAACAAGTTGTGCAGGTGAGATTTAAGAAACCCCTCAGGGCTTTTAAGGAATCTCACGTCAATGAACATAATAAGCAGAAACAAGGTCACGTAATCAGAGGCTGTGTGTCTGACTGAGTGTCAGCTGTGCAATCGAAAACAAGCGGCCGTCTCAGCTAAAAGAGCTTAATGTTCAGCTGTGGAGAGAAAAAACAGCAATAACAGAGACTCTGCACAAACAGGCTGCACCCACACCAAACCCAAAACACATACCATGTTAACCCTCAGGGACGGTTTTGGCTGTGTTTTTTCATTTATAGTGCTTTTTGAGGTAATTTTCTTGTTTGTTTTTGAACTTTTTTAAACATTTATTATGGGTCATGTTCCGTTAAGATGCTTGTTGCCTTCTACACACGTTTTTGCGCAGGTTTCAAAGGGTCAGTACTGGTAACTGTGATAACTGTGGTCGCTACAGTCGTGATATGATTTTTTTTTAACGTTTTATCCCTAATGCCAAACCCTGACAACGTCAAATGTCCATTAACCCTTTGAAACCTGAGCAAATTAGCTTTATTTCTTTCACAAATGTAGGGAGAAGGCAATCAGTAACAAAAATGGAAATGACACAAAAAAAGGATGATAAACAGATAAACAAACAAAATAATGAAATCTGTGCATATTTGCTTGATTGAATAAAGCAAGAAATTTGTAAAAAGAAGAAGAAAATTACCTAAAAATTATATAAATAAATAAATGAAATTAAAAAATGTTAAAAAGTTTAAAAAATGATCCGGAAGAAGTGTTTAAAAATTGTCATAATTTTGCAACATCATTTTAAATACATAATCATGATAATTATAAATACAGTTTTCCCCACCCTTTTTCTTTTCTCCCTTGATATTATTCCCTAGATTTAAAAAAAATCTTTTTTTCCCATGTTGTTGAAAGAAATCACACTAATTTGTTCACTGTTGGAAGGTTTAAATATTTATGAAAAGGCGTTGGACAGCAGCATAAGGAGAAAGGGCTGAACACTGAATCAGAGCTTCTCTCTGCAGCTTAAATCCTTCAACAGCATCTTTTGAATAAAACAAAAAAACACCGACCTGTGGGGAAAAGGCCACAAAGTTGTGGAAGTCCTCCTTGAAGACGTTCCTCTTCTGGATGCAGGAGTGGACGGAGAAGGGCTCCTGGTGGCCGAGGTGCTGCAGGGACTCCTGGTCTGTGGTGGACTCGCTGTCGATGTCCATAGGGAAGTAGGTGCTCTGCATCTCGCAGGGCGGGGAGTGCGAGCTGCTGCTGGAGTACTGGGGCAGGTGGTGCAGCTTGTCCAGAGACGCCGCTTTGCACTTGAGGTCCTTGCTGACGCCCAGGAGGAAGTTGGGGTCCGAGGTGGGGATGAACTGCAGGCAGTTGTTGCAGTCGGATGATTTGGGGCAGGGAGGGGCCGCGGGGCTCTGCTGGGGGCGGTGGTGATGGTGGTGGTGATGGTGTCCGTCCCTGGAGGGCTCATAGCCGAGCCCCCGGTCGCAGTCCTGGAACTTGTAGGCGTCGTTGTCAGACCTGCACAGCTCCACCGAGTGGTTCTTGCTGAACTTGGCTCTGTGCCCTGTGGGCAGCTTGTCTTTGGCGATGCCTCCGTTCATCTGGATCAGATTGAACATGGTGACGATGTCCGCCGCCACCATGAGCTTCTTGGACTGGGGGTCCTCCATGGAGCAGCGCATCTTGTCCTTAAAGAGGGTGGCGGGGAAGGATGGGTCCATGCAGGCCGTGTAGAAGAGCAGGCTGCGCAGCTTGGCCAGCTGCACCAGGTCGAAGCGAGCGCACAGGGACTTGCACAGGTCCTGGTAGGACATGGTGTTGTGCTTGGTGTCCAGCTCGTCCAGGATGCGGACCAGGAACAGAGAGTACTCTGGGAGGTCCATGGCTGCTCGGTGGATGGGGACAGGCCTGCAGGGGGGCGGTGGGGGTCCTATCTCGGGGGAAGCTTGGCACCTGGAAACCACAAAATCTAAATGTTCAGTGTGTTTTTTTATACACAAATACCCTCCACAAAGCTACAAATATATCTAATTAAACCTTCCTGAGAGAGTCAGGGAAAATACATGAAGCCTTTGTCCATTATGATCGTCCAAGGACATAGGAAATTTGAAAATCCTATGATAAGAAAATGACCGCCAAAAAATAAAGAAACAAATAAATCACCAAAAAAATTTCAAGAATAAAAATTTACAGGAAAGAAGTCCTCATTACTTAAACGAATAAAGAAAAACAAATCACCAAAAATTCTGAAAGAAAAAAAAATGCTAAAAAACTTTAAAAGAAAAAAAATCGCAATAAGCTTTTAAAAGAAGAAAAAATGCCAAAAGTCATTAAAAATTGTGGAAGGAAAAATGCATTAAAAAATGAGAGGCATTTTTTTTTTCAAAGAAAATGTGTCTTTCGAACCTTCAGGAAGGCATGTTTTCCTAAAAAAAACAAAACCCAAAGAAATAAGGGTGATTTTTTTTTCCCTGCAGAGGTCCGGGCTAAGCCCCCAATGTCCTCAGTCCTAGAGACACCCCTGCTGCCCCGTGTACCGGGACCAGTTTTCTCTACGTTTGGGCAGCACCAGCAGCTGCAGAGCCTCTCACAGAGCAGATTTCAGGCTGATTTGAGGCTGATGTGGGATGCATTAACATACCGTCACTCACCCTGAGTTGTAGCAGAGAGGAGGATCATCTGATGAAGTCGGTGCGGAACAGCGTGTCTCTGAGCGCAGAGCCAACAAAAGACAAAATCAACTCAAGCATCATCCGGATCTCCAAAAAAAAAAAAAACCCAAACAGGCTCTGCAGAGACCAACTTCAGCCCATTCAATTTTCCATCTGAATGAAAAAATTTAACCAAATGCACGGTGCGTTCACATGCACGCGCACAGGTAAATGCAGATCATTAACAGTCTGATTGATGCTGAGCAGGATCCGTCCTCCCTGAGTGTCCGCCGGATGGACCGTCTCCATCGTCCGCTGATGTCCTCCCTCTCTCGGGCTGCTGTCACAGCTGCGACGCTGTGATGAAGGAGCTGTCCGGGGATGGAAACTGCATGCTGTGCTGAAAAATAACCAGCGTCAAACCCGGAGAATTAAAGCCACTACCGGTGACTGCTTTCAAAATAAGAGCCTTACAGAGGCGTTTTTTCAGCTACAGACGGTATAATAATGAAATAATCAACAAATACTCCATTACAAGTTCAAATACTGCTTCTTAACCCTTTGAAACCTGAAGTGCCATCACTTTTCTCATGCTCCATTTAATTGCCTTTGCATATATATATAAACCTTTGAAACCTACAAAAATTTCTTTCAAAAACATGCCACAAAATGTTTTAAAAATTGCAAAAAATTAGCAAATTCAGAGAATTCTTGTTACATTATGATCATTATTAATAATGATCCTAATGTCATATTTTAAATTATATTCCAACATTTTAGTAATTTTTAAGCACCTTTTCCGTGTCTTTTCTGTTTTTTATTTCACTTTCCTTTTTGGTTTTTGTTTTTGATCTTTAAATTTTATTTTATTTTTTTTTTTTAGAACTTTTTTTAGAACTTTATTTCTTTAGAACTTTAGTCTCCTTTTGTTGTGTTGTGTATATATAATATATATTGAATATGTGTGTGTGTGTGTGTATAAGGAGAGAGAGGTAGATAGATATGTTTTTGTGTAAGTAAAGTTAACTAAACAAAAAAAGGTTAAGTTACAGAAATACTTGGGCCTTGGGTATGACATTACCATGAAAGTCTAAAATTGTACATGCTCTGAATATATATTCAGCCACAGCCTGAGTTCTACTGCAAATTATAATTAAAATTTATCTTTAGGATTTCTGTTGTTTCTTCACAACAATGAGCACCATAATGATTGCTCGGGTTACACTGATAACCAACAAATTTGTTACATTATGTATTCCAATCCTTTTTTAAAAATTTTTTTTTACTAATTTTAGCGCTTTTATTGTGAAGGACTCGCGCGGTACTTCCGGTCACCGTCTGTCTTTTTCTGTGTAATCGATGCAGTTCTTTGTTTCCTATCGGAATGACGTAAGTACACCTATACCGCTGGACACCAGAATTATCAATTATCCAATACACTCCATTTATTATTTAACGCGATGATGCTGAGCGCGTCTCATCTCTGCACGCGCGCCGTACATGCGCGCGCCGACATCCTGCAGCATCACAGGACTCACCTGCTGTACCGGTGCGGCGGATGTGAGGTGTAGAGCGCCGCTCAGACTGCGAGGGTGTTACTGATTTACACATTTTTATTTAAAAGATGAATTCTCTGATTTAACTGTCACCCCTTAAAATAAACCTGAGGGACAGAGGCTACATCAGTGATGCTCAACTTACGGCCCGCGGGCCATATCTGGCCCCCTGACAGTGTGCTGGATGGCCCCTAACGTTTTCTAATCCACATTAAAAATAAATTGATTCACACTGGGAATTGTTTTTGTAGTTTTAAGGTGTCAGAGTGCATAAAACAGCATCAAAAAACAAATGTGCCAGTGGGGGATCCTCAACACCGTGTTGGGGGTCCACTGGCTAAGACCCTAATGTCCTAAAATCCTAGAAATGTCCTAAAATCTTTGAAACATCATATATCCTAAAAATATGCTATGCTAGAATAATCCTAAAATCATAGAAACATTATAAAATCTTTGAAATGTCCCCAAATCCTCAAGTCAAAAAAAATCTAAAATCCTAGAAACGTCCTAAATTCCAAGAACTGTCCTAAAACCCTAGAAAAGTCCTAAAATCTAAAAAGTGCCTTCAAATTCTAAAAAATGTACAAAGATCGCAGGAATGCCCTAAAATCAGGAAAACGTCCATCCAAGAACTGTCCTAAAATCCTAGAAATACCCTAAAATTCCAGACATTCGAAAATCCTTAAATCCTAGAAATTCCTTTAAATCCTGGAAAATGTCCTAAAATCTTAGGAATGACCTAAAATCAGAGACATTTTCAAAAGTTTTAGACATGTCTGAAAATCTTAGAAATATCTTAAAATCCTAGAATTGTCCTAAAACCTTAGAAACGTCATAAATCTGAGAAATGTCCCAAAATCTGAGACACATTCTAAAATCCTCCAAATGTCTGCGGCTGCTGCGACTGGCCCCTGGCCCCTGGCTCCTGGCCCCTGGCCCCTGGCCCCTGGCCCCTGGCCCCTGGCTCCTGGCCCCTGGCTCCTGGCTCCTGGCTCCTGGCCCCTGGCTCCTGGCCCCTGGCTCCTGGCCCCTGGCTCCTGGCCCCCTGTCATTTTGCCAAAGTGGCCCCTAAGCAAAGCAGGTTGAGTGTCCCTGTTGAAAGGGATCTGTCCTACATACTGCATCAGACAGCGTACTAATACTTGTTAAAATATTCTGTCGGCAGCCTGCTGCTCACATGACTGACAGGAAAATAACACGCTGACAAAACTCTGAGCAGTTTTATAAATATGAACCAGACGGTTTTAAACGGTTTAAACTGTAAATCAGAGTTGTTTTTATTCACAA
>NW_024634018.1:0-302 GCF_008729295.1 Plectropomus leopardus
CAGAGATAAGAGAAACTGCAGAAACCTTTTCATGAGTACGAAGACCTCTGCAATCATCAAAATCGAAGAGCTAAAGACTGTATGTTTATATTTATACATCAATGAAGACGACTTAAATTGTTTAAACAAACCATGAAAATATGTTTACGTGTTTACTTTTCTTTTTAAAATGCTTTCTGATAAAACTAAAAATGAACTTGTACGTGTATTCACCATCATGCTGTTGTGTTCAGTCCTCAGTGTGTAGTGCACAAGAGTGGATCCCTCGTCTGTGTGTTATGGCTGATTTTTGTCTCTTGTCT
>NW_024634019.1:0-578 GCF_008729295.1 Plectropomus leopardus
ACTTTTCATCTACCATTAATAAACGTGTTCACGTGTGCATGTGTGTCAGCGGGCTGTCCTGATGTCACTTCCTGTGTTGACGACTGCTCAGCTCAAAGACAAACAGTTAAAGCAGAAAAGGTTCAGTTCAGTCTCTCAACATGTCTGCTGATTCTCCTGCTGCTCCAGATCTGAGCCTGAATGTCAGATACACCAGAAAAGTCCAAGAGAACAGAGAAGAGGAGGAAGAGGAGCAGGTGGAGATCTCAGAGGATGAAGAGCACCACGCTGATCTCAGGTCACACGAAGCCAGTAAGTCTGAAATAATAAAGCTATAAACAGGACGGTACTGCCAGTTTTTGTGCGGCTCGATGTCAACTAGATAATGAGTGATAATTCAAAATGGATAGAGTGACAACAGCTTAACTAAAAGTCTAAAGTTCAAAAAGGCCAATTTAAACCTCTAACAAGAATAATAAAGCATGCTCTCTATATATTTTGCCTCTGTAGATCCACACACTCACAACAACCCTGTAGCTGTGAAGAGAAGGTGTTTCAGTGCTGCTACAGTGACTCTGGGAGTGATGTATCTTCTGATA
>NW_024634020.1:0-376 GCF_008729295.1 Plectropomus leopardus
TTCAACAAGTCACTTGGCTTCAAATAATCTTGTTTAAAGAGGTGGGCAGTCGGAAGGGCAATATTGTGCAGGGTAGGCAGGTAAAAAGTACATACTCATCCTGAACAGAATACTTCGAGTAACAGTTTAGAAACTGTAAAACTAATATTTGTTTGTACCTTAGAGTGGAGGCAGTTAACCAAGATAGCTTTAAGCATATATTTTTTGTGTAATACAAATAAACCAGTATCATAGCAACAACAATGTTATGATACATCCACAATATTGGCTAGCATAACAACATTATGAACCACATGACATTCAGTTTCAGAAACAGAAAGTGAAGCAGCGGCAGGCCCCTCAACATCTGCTCATGTTTCTGAGGATGTGAAACGAG
>NW_024634021.1:0-369 GCF_008729295.1 Plectropomus leopardus
CATATGACATTATATTTTTAGATATTACCTCGCAGTAAAGTCAGTCAGCTTTGGAGCGATATTTAGCTAATTTCCCAGTGAGCTAGCTGAACATATTTCAACAGATCCATTGCAATCTCCAGATTCATATGATGTAACTGACTTTGCAATAGCTTTAAAAGCCTGCTAATGCCCTACAAACATGATGTATTTAATTTCAAGTAAGATTATTTCTATTAGTGTTAAAGAAGTTAACTAAGAATTGAGGGGAATAATTCCAATTTTAGGGTCATAGCATCAAGTGTGGCTGAATCTGACTGAAAGTAAACTGTAGTTTTTGGAGTTTTTTTTCACTTTGAGGGGTTAGATTATACCAAATAAGCCCTTGTT
>NW_024634022.1:0-361 GCF_008729295.1 Plectropomus leopardus
CATTATATTTTTAGATATTACCTCGCAGTAAAGTCAGTCAACTTTGGAGCGATATTTAGCTAATTTCCCAGTGAGTTAGCTTAACATATTTCAACAGATTCATTACAATCTCCAGATTCATATGATGTAACTGACTTTGCAATAGCTTTAAAAGCCTGCTAATGCCCTACAAACATGATGTATTTAATTTCAAGTAAGATTATTTCTATTAGTGTTAAAGAAGTTAACTAAGAATTGAGGGGAATAATTCCAATTTTAGGGTCATAGCATCAAATGTGGCTGAATCTGATTGAGAATAAACTGAAGTTTTTGGATTTTTTTTCACTTTGAGGGGTTAGATTATACCAAATAAGCCCTTGTT
>NW_024634023.1:0-673 GCF_008729295.1 Plectropomus leopardus
AAACCTACAAACAGAGAAGAAAGAGCATTTGTTTTGTTTTATCAAAACACAAAGTGAATCTACTGCATACACTGTTTATCATTCTCTATTTGTGTGTCATATATAATATATGCAAGTAACCCTTGGGTCCTGGCTTTAATGTAAATGCCACTTGATATGCTCTACCCACCCGAACTTTTTGCAAAACAAGTACACCCCTTCATGGCGACTGCATTCCTTGACAGCTCTCTGCCTGGGTGAAGGGGTTGGAGAGGTAAAATTTTCCTCTTTCATACATAGAAGGAGGGGACGTGTTGTCCGAACCCATGTGGCAATTACACGCCTGCAAGGGCCACTGACCAAGCTGCCATTATTGATGCAATGATCGACAGAATAAGAAAGGGTTGGGTGATACCCACAATTCTTGTTCTTAACTCAGCTGCAGGCTAACATGCAAATGTTGACTGTGAAACCAAAATTCCCTTAAGTCTATTTATTTATTTTTATATATTTATTTTGCACAGTAAAAACAAAAGAGCAGAAAAACAACAAAACAGAAGCAGATATGCAGGTGAGATGCAGAAAACCCCTCGAGTCTTATGAGAGAATCTCACCTCAAAATGGATTACAAAAACAAATGCAGAATCAGGCAATATCAACAAATAAATGTAGATCTAACAGTCTGAAAAAAATT
>NW_024634024.1:0-665 GCF_008729295.1 Plectropomus leopardus
AAACTATTAAGAACAAACATTGGACAGGAGGTGGAGGTGCATGTGTTATTGGTCCTCACCTGTCAGAAATTGCCCCAAACGCCAGCGCTCCAACCAGAAAACCTGCCATGTAGATGGACTGTGTTGCCTCAACCAAACCACTCTTGTCACAAACCAGATTGAACTGAAAAGAGAAAATGATGTTTCAGACAGACAAAGGAAATGAGTGTATCAGAGAAAGACAACAGGGCCATTGCAGAGGATTACAGTCTGCTGAGGGACAATGTGAGCAACCATTTGGGTTTTGAGTCTATAGGGACCCTGAGCTGTTCACTTGCTTACCTCTGACATGGTGCTGGAAGCTCCTAAAGGTGCCTCATAGTCCCATCCATCTCTACATCCAGTTGTAGTGTTAATCCCATATGCTTCAATGGTTTCCAAATCCAAATCCACAGGTGTGAACATTTTACAGCTTTCAAATCTTCCATCCTCGTTCACAGGGATGGTGAGATTTCTTTTTCTCTCATCGGTCAGGTTTGGTCCACGCTCCAAGATCCAGTCAGTGTTACAGTGATGTGGAAAGCTCATTCCTGTAAATACCTGACCGATCACATCAAAAGCAGAAAACACGCTTGTGATGCATAACACAGCCAATAACTGTTTCTGGAACAAACCAAACTCCCCAA
>NW_024634025.1:0-407 GCF_008729295.1 Plectropomus leopardus
TAATAATCTGGCACAATTCAAAAAGAGATACAGAAGCGTGATTCTTGAAAAATAATGAGACTAGGAAGGAGGAAATATGTAAAAAAAAAATTGGTTAAAGAAATGGTTATAGATTGGCATGTCTAGTATTGTTTATTATACATATAACTGTTGCAGTATAATTATGGGTTATATGGCATTATGTATTATACTTTATATATTGGTATGTCTAATATTGTGTATTATATTTAACTACTGTAGTATAATTAAGGGTTATGTGGCATTATATATTATACTTAATATTGGTGTATCTATCACTAGGTACTAAATATAACTGTTGTATTATAATTACATTGTAAATATGATTGTGATTATTGTCATAGTACTGCATATAGCACATATAATATAGTATAGCTTGGTATGCATAC
>NW_024634026.1:0-279 GCF_008729295.1 Plectropomus leopardus
GTCATGCATTATTTGCTATTATATATTATATATAACAGTTGTATTATAGTTACATCATAAATATGATTATAGTTAACATCTATTATCATGTGTTATATAATGTAAAAGATAATATTGCATTATGGTACGTATTATAGTGCATACTATAGACACAGCGGGAGTGGGGGGAGGACTAGATAAGCTGATAGCTTTTTCCTACTCCCTTTCAAACACAAGACAGCGGTGTTTTGTAGATGGGTTGTAACTAAGTAACAGTTACATAAGTAACAGAAGAAAAAC
>NW_024634027.1:0-218 GCF_008729295.1 Plectropomus leopardus
GACAACAGACTTGTCCATGGTCTGTGGAGGAGACGTGATGATTTCAGCCTCATTAGTCTTATACCTGACATCAATTATGCGCTCGCTGTATATATCTTTGTTGAGGGTCAGTACCTGGTAGTACTTGTACCAATACTCATAACCTTCCCAGGGAAGGAAGAAGGCCTTATGTTTAACAGCCACCTTCCCAAGACCATACTTGTTTTTCCCAACATACA
>NW_024634028.1:0-357 GCF_008729295.1 Plectropomus leopardus
CTAAAGCGGAGCATGTTTGCTAGCTGTCGTCAGCTGACGTTAGCTAGCGTCGCCATTCTGGGCACAGAAACAACAGACCGAAGATAATTCTCGAAATATGTAAATTAACTGACTAAACTTCAGCACCACTGCGGTACACTGTTTACGGTCGCTACTACGATAATGCAGCTGTCAGTGTGATGAAAGACAAATTACCTGATATTGAGAGAAACGCAGCCTGCTCGCCGTGTAACTGAAGTTGTTTAACGCTCTTCTTCTTTTTTCTTCTTCTTCTTCTGTGGTGTTTAATGGCGCTTGGTATCCTAAGAGTCACATTACCGCCACCTACTGGATTTACCACAAGGCACAGTAATAACG
>NW_024634028.1:363-1502 GCF_008729295.1 Plectropomus leopardus
TATTTACCTGCTAATGGGAAAAGAAAGATGTGGAAAATCTGCCACAACCTGAAATATGACGAAAATGTTAGATACTTTAACAATGTACATCTATTAAGATAGGCAACAAAATAACAAAACGACTGCACTGCTCAGATTTAATGGTTTATGATTCATTTAGTAATTTTCAAACACAACAACATTACTAGGTTGCCCCAAAATATGTATTTTCTCAGCCTCAACACAACTACACCATGTCCTCATTTAAATAAAACCCAGCTGAGTGACACCACAATGAAAAACACAAGTGAAGCACCACCGCGATTGTTTGTGTGAGGTGCTTGTTAGAAAACAAACACCCCCATTACTGTTTTTATTTAGCATTTCTGCTATATTGATGCTAACGCTCCTCAGCTAACCAACTAGCTAGCCCGTTGTTGTTGTAATCCTTCCCATAGATGTGATCCTTGCCCAGATAATCCAGCTCAGAGCTACTTGCACAACTAACCATGAATAACACAGTTACGCAATACAGGCTAGCGTAAACCAGCAGTGATGTTAACTTGAATTAGGGCGCGAATCTAATACAAGTTTATCTCACATTATTATTTACGTTGATTGACACGGTGGCTAACGGAGATAATGCGGACTGGTGTTAACGCTACTAGCGTTGGCTAACTGGCAGATCGCAGATTATTTATCCCACCTAGCTCTTGTAAGCAGGTTAGAGAGCGATCGGCAGTGGGTGATTGTTGGTGCTCGGCTGGTTGAGTAACTTGGAGGACAAGGGTGTGTTTGTTTAGCTAAAGCGGAGCATGTTTGCTAGCTGTCGTCAGCTGACGTTAGCTAGCGTCGCCATTCTGGGCACAGAAACAACAGACCGAAGATAATTCTCGAAATATGTAAATTAACTGACTAAACTTCAGCACCACTGCGGTACACTGTTTACGGTCGCTACTACGATAATGCAGCTGTCAGTGTGATGAAAGACAAATTACCTGATATTGAGAGAAACGCAGCCTGCTCGCCGTGTAACTGAAGTTGTTTAACGCTCTTCTTCTTTTTTCTTCTTCTTCTTCTGTGGTGTTTAATGGCGCTTGGTATCCTAAGAGTCACATTACCGCCACCTACTGGATTTACCACAAGGCACAGTAATAACG
>NW_024634029.1:0-242 GCF_008729295.1 Plectropomus leopardus
CACTTCATGGCTGCCATTGTTGAGGACAACAGACTTGTCCATGGTCTCTGGAGGAGACGTGATGATTTCAGCCTCATTAGTCTTATACCTGACATCAGTTATGTGCTCGCTGTATACATCTTTGTTGAAGGTCAGTACCTGGTAGTAGTTGTACCAATACTCAGAACCTTCCCAGGGAAGGTAGAAGGCCTTATCTTTAACAGCCACCTTCCCAAGACCATACTTGTTTTTCCCAACATACA
>NW_024634030.1:0-586 GCF_008729295.1 Plectropomus leopardus
TTTAACAGCCACCTTCCCAAGACCATACTTGTTTTTCCCAACATACACGTCGATACCTGGACTGATCCTGACTGAATTCTGAGGCACTGAACCGTACGAGTCCTCCTTCCATTCCAGAAACTCGAAGTTGTCTCTGTTCACCAGGATTTCAAACGGAGAGCCACGATGCTCTTTCTTTCCGTCGGGGTAGAGGCAGTAGGGACCCTTGTCAGGGTTGTAGAACCCCGCCGATGACCCATATTTGGCAACATAATCAGTGCGCCCAACATATCCGTTGTGGATGGACACTGCTCCGTTGGGGATAGAGCCGTCAAACGTTTGCCATTCCAGGTTGGTTTGATCCACGTTGACCGAGACAGCCTGGTGCCGGTTGTCCTGAACCCCTTTGAGAGCAACAGCTCTCACAGCCGAAATCATTTCATTGGTGGGTTCCTCTTTCACAGGGATAACAGGAACCCTGTCCTCCAGACTTTGGTTCAGTGACAGTTCTGAATAAGTGGAAGAATAAAAGATATGAACAATGTCAGTGTTTTTTAGGCTGAGTATGAAATAAATGCTTTCAACGGCAAAACAAAAACTGCCCCCT
>NW_024634031.1:0-394 GCF_008729295.1 Plectropomus leopardus
TTAAAATACTCAAGTAATGTAAAAGCTCCTCAGATTTTGCACTTTTGCAAAGTACTTGAGTAAATGTACTTAGATACTTTCCTGCAGAGGACAGGACAGTAACCAAAATTTCAGTAACTGACCAAGTATAGTAGTTTCTCTTAAGCAAACAAATTTAATAATTCTGTCACAATTACTATAAAACACAATAATCTGTGGACTATGAAAACACATTTTAGCAGTAATATTTTTTCTAACCCATGAGAAGAGCAAACATAAAATGTTGGTTAGTCCCAAAAATTCATTGGTACTAACTAAATAAGAACAAATTGTGGATACGAGCAAAAATAAGAGAAAATTTGTATATTATCACTAAAAATGTGTGGCGGTGTGTGTGCGCCAGAGAAAGACAAAA
>NW_024634032.1:0-518 GCF_008729295.1 Plectropomus leopardus
ATCACTAAAAATGTGTGGCGGTGTGTGTGCGCCAGAGAAAGACAAAAACAGACAAACAGGATCAGCTCAGTGGATTGATGGAAATGTCACAAACTTACAGTCACAAATGTCCAAAGTTGAGGAATCGGGCAGAAGGTCAGGCAGACGGGCAACAGGTGTCAGAGAGCAGGTAACAGTCAGGTTACAGACGTGACGAAGCTGAGGCTCCAGACTGTCTGTGACGGGGTGAAGTGGCTGGTATAAGTACCACAGGATAGCCTATCAGGATACCCTGATAGGGAAATGAGGTGCAGGTGGTGAGATGGGCGGGAAAGCTCGGCTCAGTCCTGTTCCTCCAGTTTGTACCTGCGAGTGGCATTTATGTTTCTTGATGCTGGTATGAACAGATCTCTGGAGGACAATGGAAGATTTCAGACTACGAAAAACAGAAACACATGGAAGTGTCAGAGACTAAACAGTTAATACACCAGCATGTTTCTTGCTCAGCTGTTAAACTTCATTCTCTCTGCAAGGGTTTG
>NW_024634033.1:0-272 GCF_008729295.1 Plectropomus leopardus
TCTTTGAGTGACTTTAGTGTAAACACACTAAAATAAGAAGTTTTTTTATCCTCGCCCAATTTTTTTTAGGAAAAAGATGCTGCAGATGACTGTAACTTGGAGATATTAGCTGATACTCACTGTGGGTCCATAGTATAAGTGCTTATCTAATCCAAGCTGAAAGTTGATAGCAATATTACAGAAAATGACTATTTTACACAGGTTTTTCTAAAAGTTTTCTCGGCGTTTCCAAAAGGGACATTTTGGAGACTCCAAAAGGACACTTGGTAACC
>NW_024634034.1:0-294 GCF_008729295.1 Plectropomus leopardus
CCAATTTTTTTTAGGAAAAAGATGCTGCAGATGACTGTAACTTGGAGGTATTAGCTGATACTCACTGTGAGTCCATAGTATAAGTGCTTATCTAATCCAAGCTGAAAGTTGATAGCAATATTACAGAAAATGACTATTTTACACAGGTTTTTCTAAAAGTTTTCTAGGCATTTCCAAAAGGGACATTTTGGAGACTCCAAAAGGACACTTGGTAACCATGGTCACGTTTTGGTAAAAAGGCTGCCACTTTTGAATGCTTCAACGTACAGTCATAATCTTGGGCTCATAATCTTG
>NW_024634035.1:0-217 GCF_008729295.1 Plectropomus leopardus
CCAATTTTTTTTAGGAAAAAGATGCTGCAGATGACTGTAACTTGGAGATATTAGCTGATACTCACTGTGGGTCCATAGTATAAGTGCTTATCTAATCCAAGCTGAAAGTTGATAGCAATATTACAGAAAATGACTATTTTACACAGGTTTTTCTAAAAGTTTTCTAGGCATTTCCAAAAGGGACATTTTGGAGACTCCAAAAGGACACTTGGTAACC
>NW_024634036.1:0-444 GCF_008729295.1 Plectropomus leopardus
GGTAAGATGATTTACAAAATGCGTGTTCATAATTTAAACTACATCTTATTTGTGTCCAAATATACAGTAGTAGGTACATTATATAAGCAGTAACATCCCCAAAAAAAGCAGTAAGACGTCGAGAAAACAAATAGGAATTAGTAAATTAGTAAACAAAATATCCCCCCTCCCCCCTCGACTACAGGTTCCTTCGTAAAAAAAAAACAACCCGACACTGCGATTCATAATTCAAACTAAAGCTTATCTATGTCGAAATATACAGTATACAGCATGCATATAAAATAATAAAATACTTAAGTCAAGGGTTTAGCTTCTCCGTCAATAAATCGCTCCTCCGCCTCTGACTCGTGCGATTCCTCACTGTCCTGAGAATATTCCACACTGGTCTCATCACTTTGAGGCCGACGAGTAACTTTCTCCAAAGCCTCATCCACAGTAAATTTA
>NW_024634037.1:0-919 GCF_008729295.1 Plectropomus leopardus
TATCAAATGCCTTGCATTTTCTAATATTATAAAAAGAAAGAAATTTTACCATTGGAGGAACTCCAGTGTAGACCGTAGTTCCACTGGGTAGTGTACGTTGAAGCAGTAGTAACTGCCAAACATCAGGCAGATGGCAGATGTGAAGGAAGTGATGTGGTCGTTGACAACCTCTTTGTCGATGCTCAACATAAATGTCTCAGTGGCAAAGCAGGAGGACCCTAAGAATAAACAACATGAAAAAAAAAACATCAACTTTAATGACAAGAGCTTCAGTATCAACTATGAATAGAAATTCAATGGTACTTATTTCAATATAGGATGAGCGTCATACAGTCTACTGTTGGCAGAACTTGTAATCAGGTAAAATGTTAGCCAGTGTCTCAAAGTGGGCTGCAAGTTAACATGAAAGTAAACAAGCCAAGAGTACAAGTGGGTGTATACTGGTGGAGAAAGCTTGCAGGTTTGGTTCAATTTACTTACCACACACAATAAGGCAGGGTGTTGGTGGCACACTCTCCATCTGAACCTCCTCAGCAAGGCTTGTCTTCTCGACAAAATGGAACAGATGCGCTTCCTTCTCACCAAAATGATTGGCACATTGGCAAGGAAGGACTCAATCAAACTCACGCCAGTCAGTTCTTGGAAGTGTGCTGCCATACCGACTTCCTTAAACAAAAAAGGCCATTCCTGGCGTAATTTCTGGATGCTTGCACCATTATTGATCTCTTTATGCTGTGTGAAATAGGTGGACTTCATTAATTCTTTCACAGCATCTGAATTGAAGTTCATCTCTTCAAACGTCTTCATTTTTCTTTTTTTTCTAGCTGACTCTCCACAGTCTCAGGGAGTGGCAAATGTTTCGGCATCCAGTTGACACAGCCATATGTGTCTTGAACAGTTGCTCTTTGTTCGGCAGACA
>NW_024634038.1:0-469 GCF_008729295.1 Plectropomus leopardus
TCTGATGCTGCTTTGCGTTTCTTTATCTTTGGTGTGTCAGGTTGTTTGACATTTTCAAATATTGACTGGAGTTGCTTTGCCAGGGAATGATATCCAAGTCCAATAACATCACCATCAATCACATCTTGAAGAGACTTTGGATACCTGGCCACCATCCTTTTTGCTATCTCTGTGGTGTTGGATTCTTACAAATCGTCATCATCTCGGAGACCACAATCCCTATCATTTCTCGTCGTAGTCAGGCACTTGGCCTTTTCTGTCTTTCCAAACTCTGTACTAACTCCTCAGGGAGTTTCTGCCATGGTATCTGAAAAGTGTCTACCCAGTTTTGTGCACGTTAATAACAGCTTCCTGATGATGATGATGTAGCTGTGGATGATGCTGGTGAGGGAGTGACCGGGGAGAGCGAGGGAGAGGAAAGGAGAGACCCTGGAGAGGAACATGCCGGGGCTGGAGTTGGAGTGGACGA
>NW_024634039.1:0-2749 GCF_008729295.1 Plectropomus leopardus
TATAGTGTTCTGGATATTTTGCCATAGTTTCATGTATCATATCAATATCAATACAATTTGTGCATTTCTTGTCAAGTTGGTCATTGCCTTTTCCCTTATATTCATACAAGAAAGCACACCAATTTGCTTGGTTACAAAGGTTTAAATCTCTTGTAAGAGGTGTCTAAATGCCCCTAAATGGAACCAGGTTTTAAAGGGTTACTAGTTTTCTGCCATTACCACTACACTAGATACAACAAGAGGGAGAGATAACATGATATGATTTTAAAGCATTACTATCTCAGATAGGGAGCTATTAAAGGTTACAGCAACAAGCCATGTACCCTGTGGTTTTGTGTGTGTGTGTGTGTGTGTGTGTGTGTGTGTAAGAGAGGAATAGAGAGAGAGAGGGACAGAGAGAGAGAATGTGTGTGTGCATCCTTGTGTTTTGTGATCAGTAGTGTAAATATGAGTGAGAGGGACAGCTGTGTTTGAACAGCCAGGCCCTGAAGCTCAAACACACATGCACACACACACACACACACACACACACACACACACACACACACACGCTGCTGTCAGTGCAGCTTTACTTGTGTATCTGTGGTGATCCAACCTGGCAGAGCGAGAGGACAGAGCCGGCATGACAAGGTGAAACAGAGGAGACTAAGGTTGGTACAAACACATACATATATACACACACACACACACACACACACACACACACACACACACTTCCTATCTCATGCACTCACAGCAGGAGAACCATACATACACTTACCCACATATTTAAACACTTCACATACACACACACATACACAAACACACATACACACAGACATACACACACACACACACACACACACACACACACACACATCCTCTTATCACTGTTGCAATTCAAAGCCCTCCTAACCCCAGGCCACTTCTTTTACTTCAAAACGAGCCATCAGTCGACTCGTCACCAGTTCGTTAAGACTCCACCTCATTAAGACACAACCTCGTTAAGACTCCACCTTGTTATTCCTAGCGAGGCCTGACCTCGCTGACCTCGCTGACCTCTCATAGCTCAGTGAGCTCTGGGACGATGCACAGGTTACATTTCCCAGGGTGGTCTGCCCACTGATCATCATGAGGAAGTAAAATCCCATTTCTGAAAGTTAACCCATTCAAACCTCAGAAAATTGTTTTTTCTTTCAAAAACATGAGGAGAACTTTAAAAGACATGGCCCAAAAATTTGAAATGATGTTTCAAGAAAATTACAGGCAATTATAAATATATATGTATTTGTTGTTTTCAATGTTTTAACATAATTTAAAAAAGAAACATATAATTATAAATATAGATATGGATTTCTGGACATTTTGCATATTTTTCTAATAATCGTCTCATCTTTTTAAAAAACAATGTTTTTTGTCACCTTTTACTAATGCAATTTGTGGTACATACATTTCCAAAGTAATCAAACCAATTTGCTCAGTTTTCAAAGGGTCAAATACTTGTGAATGGTGTTTGCATGCAGCACAAGAAAACAGATGACAATCCAAGTTTTGAAGGGTTAAATAAACCAACAAAGCAGTCTATTACATCTGATGTCTTTTACACAGATCGACCCGATCGTCAGAATAAATGTTGGCATTGTGTGTTTCTGCAACCCACAGACGTGTTGCATTTCTACATCTTTATGCAACAGATATGTTGA
This sequence comes from Plectropomus leopardus, assembly GCF_008729295.1. Lineage (NCBI taxonomy): Eukaryota > Metazoa > Chordata > Actinopteri > Perciformes > Serranidae > Plectropomus > Plectropomus leopardus. Next base: position 1,683 of record NW_024634039.1, read on the forward strand.
CAGATTACATAACGCCGCATTTCACGACACACCACGGTTAAATGTGTAGTTAAGTTTTCGCAAAAGAAATATTACTGAAGAAATATATGTTGTGGCTTAAAAACTACTTCCACTTTTGGCTGGCCCAATCCTGGTAGGAAACACAGCAATGTCTCGCTAAAAAAAACAACCACTTTTAATGCAACTAATCCTGCTTAACACGTTGCGACAGATCCTTAAAAAAGGACCACATTTGTTGTCACAGTAACAAATCTACGCTACGTAATTTAATTATGTAACTTTGCGTAAAGGATGGCATTTGTGGGACGCTAATTCGTAACATATCATAAGGACACATTAAGTTTTTTGGTCAAGTTTAACGTCCTCCCTGATCCAAAACTGGTTACATGAGTTGGTTTTATCAACTTTTATCTTCAACAGGTTTGATTCTCTTAATTACTTCAACAACCTCATTATAAATTAATTTGCAATAAGCACAGACATGTATTAGCGTTTCAGTTATTGCTTTACTGTGAAATAGTGTGGGGTTTTTTTGACAAGACATAACTCATAGGTAGCCTCACTCCCTGTGATGCACTGGTATGAGTTTCAACAAGATCTACTGTGTACAGTCATTACCGCTAATGAGTTAATGCGTCAACACTGCTGCTATTGTCCATTACCTCATTCAATATTTATACTTTCAGACAGTAGCTACTGTATGTGCTCATTAATCTAACACTGTCAAAAGAGTAGCTCAGTAAACTCTTTAGACACCTCAGATGACCTGTCAATCAAACCATTTTTTGTTTAACTTATATTCGAAAATCTGAAGGTGACACTTTCGTCTTTATGAAAGTAAGAAGAAAAAACATTTTTTAAGAGCAGGATTCAGTGTATTTACACTTGAAACCTGAGCAAATTTGTTTGACTCTTACAAAAAATAAAAAAAAAACCTCAATGAGAAACTTGAAATGACCCACAAATTAGCAAAAATTTTATAAATATCCTCAAGAAAAGTACCTGAAATAAGAAAAGTAAAAGAACAAAAGCTGGTAATGACCTGAAAAAAGTGATGAAGAAAGTAT
>NW_024634040.1:0-1401 GCF_008729295.1 Plectropomus leopardus
AAAATGTTCTCCAGCCTCTTTTTATCTTCTTAACGGCCTCACGCTGAGTCTGAAACGCCACGCAGGAGGCTCACAGCCGGCGGCGTCCTGATCGAACTCTGAGGACGCTTCAGTTTAAGGTTGTTTTCAGTGTGAGAGCAGCAGCGACGGACGTCACACTGAGCCTTACAGCTTCACGCGTCTGTGTTCTAAGAAAAGAAAAAAGAAAAGAAAAGAGATGATAATCCTTTTTTAATCCCACGACGGGGAAAGACGAATTATTACAGCAGCAGAAAGGACATCAAAGCAGGTTTGTACAAGATAAATAAAGCAAAAAGAACAATAGAAACAGTAGAAACGAGACGCAAAACTCAAAATACTTACACCAATTGCACATTGTCATAAATTGCGCGTGATGATAATACATTTTTCCAGCATTTATGAAATTTGAGGAAAGGTAAGGAAAGAGTTTTCCAGGCCTGGGAATGGTTTGGAATTAGTAAGATGTTTCTGAAAAGTTTGAAAAAGTTTTTTGTTATGTTTTGTTATGTGGTGTGGTGTTGTGTTATTTTATTGTGTTATTTTATTTAATGTTATGTGGTGTGGTGTTGTGTTATTTTATTGTGTTATTTTATTTAATGTTATGTGGTGTGGTGTTGTGTTATTTTATTGTGTTATTTGATGTTATATGATGTTATTTTATTGTGTTAATTTATTTTATTTTATGTCATGTTATTTTATTTAATGTGATGTGACTTTATGTTATTTTATATTTTGTCATTTGCGTCCCTGCAGGTTGAAGAAGCTCCGTGCAGACGGGAAACGAGGAGCTGATGTCTGAACTCACTGATCCTGACTGATTTCACCTCAGCAGCTCACACACAGCAGCCTCCCAGTGTGACCAGTGTGACCAGTATGGCTGCAGCCAGCACCACCAAGATCTCATGGAGACTGCGTGAGTTCATGTTAAAAACCCTCTTTGATCCAGAGCCCTGAAAAACCGAAACACAGACGGACGCAGAGGTGTGTGAATAATGACGCCGCTAACTCGTGTAGTTCCTGAAATGGAGCGGGCGAGCGCTCGCAGTCGGCTGCAGGACGTAACGAGCGTAAACGTTCATTAATAACCCGGATTATTATTATTGTCTTACTGATGTTTAGCAAAGGTTAAAAATACAATCAAATCATTTATTTAACCCTTTGAAACCTGAGCATAATGGCTTCATGGGAAGAATGTAATGAACAACATAAGAAGAAAAAAACAAGAAGTTACCAAGAAATCTGTGAAAATGTACAAAAAGTACCTGAAAATTGGCCAAACAACCTAAACAAACAAAAAACTGAAAATAAAAAAAATGAGAAAGTAAAAAAACAAAAAAAATAAAATGAGAAATGCCCTGAAAAAAATGCTTAAACATTATA
>NW_024634041.1:0-484 GCF_008729295.1 Plectropomus leopardus
CATCATCTGATGCTGCTTTGCGTTTCTTTATCTTTGGTGTGTCAGGTCGTTTGACATTTTCAACTCTTGACTGGAGTTGCTTTGCCAGGGAATGATATCCAAGTCCAATAACATCACCATCAATCACATCTTGAAGAGACTTTGGATACCTAGCCACCATCCTTTTTGCTATCTCTGTGGTGTTGTGTTTGGTTGGATTCTTACAAATCTTCATTATCTCGGAGACCACAATCCTTATCATTTCTCATCGTAGTCAGGCACTTGGCCTTTTCTGTCTTTCCAAACTCTGTACTAGCTCCTCAGGGAGTTTCTGCCATGGTATCTGAAAAGTGTCTACCCAGTTTTGCGCACGTGAATAACAGCTTCCTGAGGATGATGATGTAGCTGTGGATGATGCTGGTGAGGGAGTGACCGGGGAGAGCAAGGGAGAGGAAAGTAGAGACCCTGGAGAGGAACATGCCGGGGCTGGAGTTGGAGTGGACGA
>NW_024634042.1:0-601 GCF_008729295.1 Plectropomus leopardus
AGAGACCCTGGAGAGGAACATGCCGGGGCTGGAGTTGGAGTGGACGACTCTGTAAAAGTACAACAAAAGAGATTTGAAATCATTAAACCTTTAATGTTTTTCTACTCTGTAACAGAATGTAGCACACTGATAAATTTCTAGATAGTAGGGCTGCAAAATATTCTCAAACATTATTGCCTTTATATTGACCGATTGCATTTAGATATGATTTTAAAAAAATTAAATTAAAAATGAAATTACTTATTCAGCCCTATAAGAGAAGTGTGCTGTGTTGTGGTGGCAATGTTTTACACTCACTGTTTTGGGCCCAGGCAGCAACCAGTCTTCTGGCTTGTATGGGCTTCAATACTGGCAGCAAGTCTCCCTCTGTAATGTATTGTTAATCATCTGTTGTTACAGCACCAAGCACCTTCAAAGCATCTTCTACTGACTTGACAACTTGATCAGGAAGATCCGGAAGCGCTGCTACTACAGCATCGCTTATCATCTGTGATTCAGCCATATCTGTTAAGACACACAAAAGAGACAGTTCAACATCTAACCTACTGGTTTAGTGTGACAAGAGACTGTGCTTCAATGGGACAATCTGGTATCCATTGTT
>NW_024634043.1:0-399 GCF_008729295.1 Plectropomus leopardus
GTCATCATTTACTGAAAAGGTTTCTATCAAAGCACATTGCAAAACTTTGTTTTTAAAGGTTCTATATAATGATAACTATAATAATAAAATGATCAGGATCATTATTATTAGGTTGTCACTTGGACAGCCTAATAAGAATGATAATAAAGTTTATTGAAGAACAACACCAGACAGGTTATTATCATTCCTATTGAAATTAGAAGTACATGACCTTATCATTTTATTTAAGCTTGATTGACTCATTTTACCCCAGATATACAGTATATGGTGTGTAATAATGGACAGGCAATAGAAAGTTAGCCTACATGTAGTTTTCAGCTGCCAATAAGTGATTGTTACCCTGTTGGCTGGAAGGGTGTTTATGTCTTGAGAAACCTTGATCTGAATTTATTGCCATAA
>NW_024634044.1:0-399 GCF_008729295.1 Plectropomus leopardus
TTATGGCAATAAATTCAGATCAAGGTTTCTCAAGACATAAACACCCTTCCAGCCAACAGGGTAACAATCACTTATTGGCAGCTGAAAACTACATGTAGGCTAACTTTCTATTGCCTGTCCATTATTACACACCATATACTGTATATCTGGGGTAAAATGAGTCAATCAAGCTTAAATAAAATGATAAGGTCATGTACTTCTAATTTCAATAGGAATGATAATAACCTGTCTGGTGTTGTTCTTCAATAAACTTTATTATCATTCTTATTAGGCTGTCCAAGTGACAACCTAATAATAATGATCCTGATCATTTTATTATTATAGTTATCATTATATAGAACCTTTAAAAACAAAGTTTTGCAATGTGCTTTGATAGAAACCTTTTCAGTAAATGATGAC
>NW_024634045.1:0-236 GCF_008729295.1 Plectropomus leopardus
TCAATGCCAGGTAAGAAGTCCCTGTAACCCACAAGTGGGGTCAGATATGAAAAGGTACCCTTTCTACCAACAAACCTATGCATGTCGTGCCAGATCTTAATGGAGTTTTGGAGTATTGGATTGTCCCTTACTTTGGGCGGGGCAGTTTTTTTGCAAGAGAGTTCTCCTAGTAATCTAAATGGAGCACAAGCCCAAGATTCAGGTGGGTCCTCTATTCCCTTTAAATAGCAGTGAAC
>NW_024634046.1:0-252 GCF_008729295.1 Plectropomus leopardus
GCCAGCAGTATGATGAGGGTTGGGGAGAGGGGGGAGAAACCACAATAGACACATCTGCATGGTCTGATAGTAGACGGGTACCTATAGTACATTCCTCCACTCTATCTAGCACCATCCTTGAAACAAAAAAAATAATCTATTCGGGAAAAACTTTGGTGTGGGTGTGAAAAAAAGGCATAATCTCTCCCTCGAGGGTGGAGAATTCTCCAAGCATCAAACAACTGTAAGTCTACACATAGTTCTCCAGTGGCC
>NW_024634047.1:0-241 GCF_008729295.1 Plectropomus leopardus
CCCTCATTTTAGATGTGGCTTTAGTCAGGGGGCTTTGGTCTACCTCAGGGTTCATAACACAGTTAAAGTCTCCTCCAAGGATACTGAATGTTGCAGACATTACAGAGGCATCAGCTAATAATTTAGAGTAGAATTCTTCTTGGTACACATTTGGAGCGTATGCACATCTAATCATTATATGCTCCCCATATAAGAATCCTGTAATAATCACATAACGACCTTGACAATCTTTAACACACTT
>NW_024634048.1:0-337 GCF_008729295.1 Plectropomus leopardus
CGTAAAGGAGGGATTATTAAAGAGTGAGGGATTTAATCGCCAGCAGTGTGATGAGGGTTGTGGAGAGGGGGGAGAAACCACAATAGACACATCTGCATGGTCTGATAGTAGACAGGTACCTATAGTACATTCCTCCACTCTATCTAGCACCATCCTTGAAACAAAAAAATAATCTATTCGGGAGAAACTTTGGTGTGGATGTGAAAAAAAGGTATAATCTCTCCCTCGAGGGTAGAGAATTCTCCAGGCATCAAACAACTGTAAGTCTACACATAGTTCTCCAGTGGTCTCCCTCATTTTAGATGTGGCTTTAGTCAGGGGGCTTTGGTCTACCTCA
>NW_024634049.1:0-511 GCF_008729295.1 Plectropomus leopardus
GAGTCCGACTGACTGTCACAGGTAACAATTTTGTCCTAAACTCTACAGGTTAAAGGAGACATATTATGCTTTTCCTTGTTTTTATTATACAATAGTACAGTGTCAGATGTTCATATTAAAACAGCAGTGTGTAGGATTTAGTGGTATCTATAGTAATGAGGATTATTAATTGCAACCAGCTAAAACTGCTCTCTGTTGACAACTGTGAGCTCCTGGTTAGAATTCCTTCAGTGTTTATTGTTTGGGAGGTTTAATATCCGCAGCGGTCTCTTCCTCTCCAAAACACACGGATCAGATGATTAAAACCTGTACAAAACAATAAAAAAAAAAAAAAATTTTACGTTACAAATCAGTATTTCTCTGTTGCCGTTTGTAACTCCAGCAAACGTAATAAAATCTGCTGTTTTTAGTGCAAAAATCTCACAAACATAATACATTTCCCACAAATGTAAAAGCAGTTGCCTTCTACAAACGTCATACGAAATTTCCTGCAAATGTCCAGAAAAGACAT
>NW_024634050.1:0-621 GCF_008729295.1 Plectropomus leopardus
GAGTCCGACTGACTGTCACAGGTAACAATTTTGTCCTAAACTCTACAAGTTAAAGGAGACATATTATGCTTTTCCTTGTTTTTATTATACAATAGTACAGTGTCAGATGTTCATATTAAAACAGCAGTGTGTAGGATTTAGTGGTATCTATAGTAATGAGGATTATAAATTGCAACCAGCTAAAACTGCTCCCTGTTGACAACTGTGAGCTCCTGGTTAGAATTCCTTCAGTGTTTATTGTTTGGCAGGTTTAATATCCGCAGCGGTCTCTTCCTCTCCAAAACACACGGATCAGATGATTAAAACCTGTACAAAACAAAAAAAAAAAAAAACTTTACGTTACAAATCAGTATTTCTCTGTTGCCGTTTGTAACACCAGCAAACATAATAAAATCTGCAGTTTTTAGAGCAAAAATCTCACAAACATAATACATTTCCCACAAATGTAAAAGCAGTTGCCTTCTACAAACGTCATATGAAATTTCCTGCAAATGTCCAGAAAAGACATCTATACTACATCCAGAAAAGACACGTGTACGATGTCCAGAAAAGACATCGATATGACGTACGTAGTGTAGATGTCTTCTCTGGACGTAGTATAGATGTCTTTATTGGACGATG
>NW_024634051.1:0-2204 GCF_008729295.1 Plectropomus leopardus
TGTGTCATGTAAAACTGTAAGTGTTTTTTTTAATCGTTTCGTTTGAGTTTACCTCTTAAAGCTTGATTTGGTTTTAAGGACAGTAAAGGCATATGTTTCTTTCGATGAATGTGCGTTTGAAAAGTGCTAATTTGATTAGCTTAGCCGCGCGAGCCATCGGACCTCGAGCCAACCTGACGGAGCCGAAAAAGTCTTCAAGACGTGAGTAAAGTCAGACAAACAGGCTGAAAGATAACACGCTGGAAATGTCTGTGCAAGCTACAGCGGCTTTTCGAGGACAAATGTAAGCTCTGAGAGCGCAGAGGGATGTCTTCAAAGTCTTTTGTCACACCGACACTCAAAAACTTGAAGTCTGTCAATTTCAAGTAACATTAAAGGCAGAAAATCGTGTTTCAGATGCTAAAGCCACAAACGATTTGACATTTTTGCACAATTAAAAATCAATTATCAAAATGGTTACCTGTTACATTTACGTTGAATCACTAATAATTGCCCAAAAATTAGTTAAATTGCAAATTATTGTCGTTACCATAACCTCTTGGTAAGAACATAGGCTTACTACATTTGTGACAGATTATTTAAAAACAGTCATCTGCCATTCATATGATAGAACCCAAAACATCTAGAAAAGACACTAAATGATAACAAACACAAGGACACACAAACTAACTACAAAGAGACCTAACTGTCCCCAAAAGACACAAAAAAAATGATTACAAATAAACACCAAACAGCATCAGGAGACACGCAATTACAATAAAGACACTAAAACATCAAAAAGGGACAAAATTATTTAAAAGAAATGTAAAACTGCCACAAGGAGATACAAACTTACCACAAAGCGTCAGGAAAAGACAAAAATCATTAAAAAGAAACACAACAGCCATAATGAGATACAAATTATAGCAAGGAGTCACAAAACAACCAAATATGAAACTAAAAGATAACAAAGAAACACAAAACAGTCACAAAGAGACACAAAAGGACACTAAATGACCAAAATAGAAAGAAACATTAAACTGCCTCAGAGATATACAAAAATACCACAAGATATGCAAAACATATCACACAGTATAGCTACTGTATAGAGCTTTACTTTTATCATACTTTTATAAACAATATAGATATACATGGCCCTGTAAACAAAAACAAAATTCGAATACATGAAACTGTCATGAAATGCTGCTTAGGGATTAATTTTGAGGGTTCTTGACAAACATGGTTTGAATGAGGTTCCTCGGTTGCCCATTAGATGGTAGTCATGTTCCACCAAAAGTTTTTTCTGTGGTAACTGCAAATTATCCAGTGAGTGCTTTTCTTTCTTTTTTTAATACACTTCTTTCAGTGACAGTGCAGCGTTTTCTCAGGGACTAACATGAAAAAACTTGCAGAGGTGTTGAATTATGCAAACTGCACCTCAGAAGCGGCTCTTATCCCTGTGTTTGGATTCCCCTTTCTTTTAGCCTCCCTTTTATTTTAATTCATCTCTTAAACTCAATAACTGTCTCCCTCTAGGTGTCTTTCGTACACACGTTGTCATTATTCCCACTAGTCGCTCTGCTGATTGCATCTGAGCGTCTGACAGCAAAGCAGTCACATGTATCGATCTGGCCCGCAGACAGATCTGGATTGCCAATTGATTCTGGCCCACTGAGCTGCAGCTGCGATCACTCCCAGTTGCCCCACAGAAATATGCAGGCGCATGCTGTGTAACAGATGCAGCACTCACCTCCTCCAACACTCTTCCAAAACAGCCTAATTGGCCTTTGCTCCCTGGGACCTGACAAGCTGCAATGTGCCGTGGCTGGAAATGGCTAAAGAAAATGAATAGCTTCAGTGAATCCTGTGGGGCGAGCGAGTTTCCCTTTCCAACATGATTCACGGCTATTTCCACTTTGCTTTCGTAATTGGTTTATTTGGCTAAGACGGTCTACTCATCAATTTACATTATTCGCAGGATTAGCCTAGAATGGCACATTTTCATCTGTAGTCCCAGGCCTGTTGTTAAAAATAGCAAGGGTAAAATGAATATTTAAACTTCATGAATAGAGTTTGCTGTATTTAAACTTTATGAAGACATTTGCAAGCGTGTACCTCATCTCTGAAGGCGCTGAAGTGCTGAAATAGACACCAAAGAAATGAACAGACCAGCAGAGATCAGTAAAAGGCTGGGGAAAAAAAAAACCTTTACTGTAACAAGCTGG
>NW_024634052.1:0-800 GCF_008729295.1 Plectropomus leopardus
TTTTGTTTAATAGCTTATGTATATTTCTAGCTTTCTTTCCAGTTGCTGACACAAAATGTAATGCCACCCAGAACGCATCCCTGTGCACTGTCACTCTCGGAGGATCCGTGTACATCCAACTGATGACCAACGCCAGTGGCCATATGCTGCAGTGTAAGAAACAGCTTTCCACTGGACTCATGAATGTGTTCTCGTTGAAGAAAGGCAGGGTGACCATACAGGAGCCTTTCAGAAACAGGACGCAGTTTTTCATCAACAACGGGACACTGAAGATTACAAACGTGGAGAGGAATGATTCAGCTCAATACACAGTAGATGTATTTTATGCAAATAGGGTCCTCCTGAGAAACATAACTGTGAAACTGGATGTTCAAGGCAAGTATTCAAAACTGTTACCTTCCAGCCTAATTGTACACAAGTTAACAACAACTGTGCTTGCAAGTAGTTTTTATAAGATCTCAAGTGAATGATTTCCTTATTTTGAGAAAACAAACTTCTTGTTCATCTCAAGGTAACATGATAATCAACCTGTTATAACGAGAAAATAAGTTTCATTTTATTATGTTGAGAAAACAGCTTTGTTATCTCAATAACAAGATAATCACAAAAAGGTTGTTTCCTCTTATTGGGCTTCTTATTATGTTTATTAGATCATGAGTGTCATACCAGCATGGTATGACCCTAACCCTTGACAACTGTAGCAACTGATTTAAGCTAAAAATGTCAGATCAGAGTACTCGTTATCAGTGCTCATGTTTTCCGGTGCACCTTTTACCATACAGGGGGCATTACCTTTGACT
>NW_024634053.1:0-782 GCF_008729295.1 Plectropomus leopardus
AACATTGCAAGTAACCCAATAAACATAAGTAACATAAAACTTCAGTTACTAGCCCAGGCATTTGCTTCAATCACTGAACTCAGCTGACTTATATTTGGGATGGGCCTCTAATGACTTTTTGCACAAAACTCAAAGACAGGAAATACTATCACATTGTTCTTTTAAATCTGTATCAATATTAATTGAATTGCTTTTGAAAGGCATATCAATCATGAATTAATGAATGAATGGCTACATGTCCAGACTTTCTGACCTCTTGAGGGTCATAAAGGTGAGGGTAGGGAATAAGAGCTTTTTACATCTCTTTTGTTCACCAAGCTGGTAAATCTGAACTTTTTTGGCTCATGGTTTCCGTAAAATGAACTGAACAATTGAATTGTGGAGAATCTTACTCAGCTAACGATGTCCATATTGGTGTATATTATATGTATTATATAATGACAAAAGTCTATGCTTTTATGTGTAATACAGGCAGCTTAGAATAAGCTCAGATGGTTAGCTGATGACCTGGTTGGCTTTTGAGAGGTTTGATGCATCCAAAGAAGTCCTATGAAAATAAACTGCTTCAGTGCCAATGACATCTGGACCCTTCGTCTCACTGAAACCTGCATTATTTGTAAAATGTGCCACACCCAGCTAGTAAAAGACACTCAGTGTTTAATTAGTGCTTGGCTTTTAATTAAAGTTTTACAGTAGCTTAAAGAGAGGAAACAACTGTTTGGTGATTAGGATCTCAAATTCGTTCCTCATTAGGTCCTCAGTAACTACTAATTTTTTGTGTA
>NW_024634054.1:0-385 GCF_008729295.1 Plectropomus leopardus
AAATTCGTTCCTCATTAGGTCCTCAGTAACTACTAATTTTTTGTGTACCTTAAAGTATTATCCAACCTTTTCTTTCGTCTTGATAATGGAAAGATTATCTCTTATCATGAGCTGTCTTGAGAAAACAAGATAACTTATATCAAAATAATAGCATTAAAAAAACAGCAAGCATGTTTATAAATGCTTTAATATTTCTATGTAAAGTTATCTAATCAAATATGTAAAATTTAATCATTATTTGGATGGGGAAATACACAATGGCACCCATTTTTGCAGTGTAAGATAAAAGACTAAAGTAGAAAATATAAGAATCTCCTCTACAATATAAGTGCTCTGTAATGTTTCTTCCAAAAATTTCTACTTTGAAGAAATACTTAACTTCCTC
>NW_024634055.1:0-557 GCF_008729295.1 Plectropomus leopardus
TTTGACTTCTGTGACTCTCTTTACACCTGCAGCAAGTATCTGTCCCATCTGCAGTCTTTAAGTGGAGTGATGTTGTGCACTTTAAACATTGCAAATAACCCAATAAACATAAGTAACATAAAACTTCAGTTACTAGCCCAGGCATTTGCTTCAATCACTGAACTCAGCTGACTTATATTTGGGATGGGCCTCTAATGACTTTTTGCACAAAACTCAAAGATCTGTAATCTGTATCAATATTAATTGAATTGCTTTTAAAATTACTTTAAATTAATTAAAGCAATTAAATTAATTTAATTTTTTAATTTTTCTTTTTTGAATTGCATTAAAAAACCAGCAAGCATGTTTATAAATGCTTTAATATTTCTATGTAAAGTTATCTAATCAAATATGTAAAATTTAATCATTATTTGGACGGGGAAATACACAATGGCACCCATTTTTGCAGTGTAAGATAAAAGACTAAAGTAGAAAATATAAGAATCTCCTCTACAATATAAGTGCTATGTGATGTTTCTTCCAAAAATTTCTACTTTGAAGAAATACTTAACTTCCTC
>NW_024634056.1:0-240 GCF_008729295.1 Plectropomus leopardus
ATGTTTCTTCCAAAAATTTCTACTTTGAAGAAATACTTAACTTCCTCAATCTGGTGACATTTTCTGTTGCTATTGGTAACATGTAGGCTACAACTTAAAGATAGTCTTGCATTGCACAGTGGCAAATTGTTCCTAAAATATTCTTAAAGTTGGATTTTCATTCAGTCACTGATTTTTATTTTTACGTTTACTGAATACATTCTGTGGGTGGCACTGATGAAAGGTGCTGTGAAAAACTGG
>NW_024634057.1:0-362 GCF_008729295.1 Plectropomus leopardus
AAATTCGTTCCTCATTAGGTCCTCAGTAACTACTAATTTTTTGTGTATCTTAAAGTATTATCCAACCTTTTCTTTCGTCTTGATAATGGAAAGATTATCTCTTATCATGAGCTGTCTTGAGAAAACAAGATAACTTATATCAAAATAATAGCATTAAAAAAAACAGCAAGCATGTTTATAAATGCTTTAATATTTCTATGTAAAGTTATCTAATCAAATATGTAAAGGTTAATCATTATTTGGATGGGAAAATACACAATGGCACCCATTTTTGCAGTGTAAGATAAAAGACTAAAATACATTCAGACAGACAGAAATACATTCTGTGGGTGGCACTGATGAAAGGTGCTGTGAAAAACTGG
>NW_024634058.1:0-244 GCF_008729295.1 Plectropomus leopardus
TAAGCACTCCAATGAGGTGGTGGCATTCCTCAATGATTTTGTCCTCGCACGCCTTCTTGCCCATCCCAAAGTCTTTCAGGTTCATCAAGGCAAAGCGCCTCATTTCTTTCCATGTTTCACCATTTGACCATGTAATACCTGAGTAAAAGTGATTCAATAAAAAAATGCAAGATACACAACTGAGGGTTGAAGGCTGGACAGAATTAGAAAAAGGGAAGAGATATTTCCTTACCATGTCCTTTAT
>NW_024634059.1:0-471 GCF_008729295.1 Plectropomus leopardus
TGGGAGCTGAGGCTGAAGGTGGAGAACAGATAGATGAGGAGCAGGCCCCCCAGAGCCCCCAGCAGGGAGACAGGACTGGAGGACTGTAGAAAAAGATTCAAAATCTCCATGACCTAAGAAGATGACCTGATTTGACACAATATGTGTCCTTACAGAGCCTTTAGCTTTGTGAGTGTTTGACTGCAGAGTCTCATTTGGCCTCAGATGATAAAAAGGTACAGCCCAAGGGGTGGGACAAACTGTTAAAACCATCCACAATTGCTGTGAGGTACTTTCAGGTTTGCAAAAGGAAGATAGAGCTGGAGGAGTGGAAAAAACAGTCACATTTCACTACAATTTTTGCCTGGGGTTTTCAGTGAGTGATAGACTTGGCACCATTGGTCAGTGTGACTGAGATGTGTGATTGCTCTGTCAGTTTTGGACGTAGATGAGTGAGAAGATCACCTCTTCAGTTTGTTTGTATCACAGTGT
>NW_024634060.1:0-882 GCF_008729295.1 Plectropomus leopardus
CAAAGAACAATTAGCTTTTCACTGAGCTGACTGCAGTGCTTTTGTACCTTCTCGTACTGTATAAAATGAAAAAAAGATAACATAACAGCAAAGAGAATATGACACGTTACCACAGAACTGAGGTGTCCTCCAGTTGGGAGGCTGTCCTCCTGCATGGGAACACTGTCGGGAGAACTCAGACAGTGTGCTGCAGACACAGACGTCATTGGTGCTGTTGGTGCAGCCACACATGTCCTGCACACAGGCCTGGATGTAAGGTTCAGGGCTAATCAGACTGGTGCAGGAGCTCCACGGCTGTGAACTCAGCATCTGGCTGCAGGTCGTTCGCTAAAAGTTAAAAAAAAGAGACAAAGTTACAGATGCTACCTGTGTATATTCTCAAACAGCACTGCTGCTAACACTCAGGAGACGATAAACTCACAAACTCCTTGCATGAATCCTGCACAGCCTCAGTTGATTCATTGTCCTCTTCATCAGGGTCCTCACAATCATCGTTTGGACGATGGACTTTATGTTTGTTGCCTAACTCAATGGGGCTGATTTTGCGACCTGCATGTGATTGTAACTGCAGTGTTAAATCAAAGAAAGAGTGGATGACTGTAAAAATGCATTAGTACATTAACAGAATATAACCATACATACCATTATGAATGAACTCATTCTTGACAGGAACACCATTGAAGTCTCCACAAAGTCCACAAGTACGATTCGCATAATCAGTATCCAGTTCCACCTACAACACAGCGAGAGCTTGGAACGAGTGTTTTCTTACAATTTAAATAAAACTGAAAAGCAAGCAAAACACTAGTAAACTGTATTTGCCTCATAAAATCACAAATACACATTGTGATTGGAATTTGATATTATCATAGTTTGAGCTGA
>NW_024634061.1:0-243 GCF_008729295.1 Plectropomus leopardus
TGTCTCATGCAAGACACTTTAATGAGAGCTGTGTGCTCAAAATCCACCTTTTCAAAGAAGCCTACAATACATGTCTCCCACTGCTTCCCCAAATCTGAACTGTCACACCCTCAAAATTTTGCTTTTGTATTCTGTTCCTTTATTAGTGTCTGTTTTGTTCGTGTCAGCATTTTTCAGTATTTTGTATTCTCTATTTTGCATTTTCTGTAAAGCCTCTTTCAGTACCTAGAAAAGCGCTACCTT
>NW_024634062.1:0-1219 GCF_008729295.1 Plectropomus leopardus
CTAATTTATGCTAGGTAAAAGGTGCCTCAGTCAATGCTTTGTGACTAGCAAAAAACTAGTTTTGTCTGTGAAGCTTGACAGTTATCATTGAGCTGAATGTATTCTTAAATGTAATGTCATTTTTGGTAATTTATGTTTTATGTCTGTTGTGAGAAGTTTGCCTTTGGGGCTTTAACCCTGTGAAGCCTGAGCAAATTAGTTTGGTTTCTTTCATAAACATGGAGAGAAGGCAATGAGCAATGTCCCAAAAATTACCCCCCTAAATAGTTCAATAAATAAATAAAGCCTGAAAATAATCAAAACAGTGAAAAACAAACAAACAAAAAAAACAAGGCAATAATTTTAAAATGTGCTGAAACTGTTTGGTTTTTTAATTATTATTATTTTTTATTTATTTATTNGAATTTGGTCAATGCAAAATAAAAACATGGATTCATGCCATCATAAAGATGCAATTTTATTTTGAAATTCTGTGTCACCCTCGAACAGCTGCAGGCCATTAAGCAGCCCAGAAGTAGATGGTAAGAATAACAACATTACCTCGGTAATAAATCAGCAGTGAGGACATAGTTTGAGTTTCAGAGGAAATACTGAGGAGGATTCAAAATACTGAGCACGTGCTATATGTAAGCAATGACGTCATAAGGTAAACGACGACGTACCTGCGTGCAGTGACGTCTCACGGCGCTAACTTCAGGCAGCAACGTTAGCGTCTCTTTCTGAGTAATGTCAGGCTGAAAAACGGGAATGAAGGCTGAAATTCAGCCTCGCTGTTCTGTCGGGAGATGCAGTGACATAAACCGACGGTGAGTAAGAAAAAGTATCGTTAATACACTGAGCTGTTAAACAGTGAGTAGAGGAGAAATCCGGTAGCTGCTAAACTAATTTATGCTAGGTAAAAGGTGCCTCAGTCAATGCTTTGTGACTAGCAAAAAACTAGTTTTGTCTGTGAAGCTTGACAGTTATCATTGAGCTGAATGTATTCTTAAATGTAATGTCATTTTTGGTAATTTATGTTTTATGTCTGTTGTGAGAAGTTTGCCTTTGGGGCTTTAACCCTGTGAAGCCTGAGCAAATTAGTTTGGTTTCTTTCATAAACATGGAGAGAAGGCAATGAGCAATGTCCCAAAAATTACCCCCCTAAATAGTTCAATAAATAAATAAAGCCTGAAAATAATCAAAACAGTGAAAAACAAACAAACAAAAAAAACAAGGCAAT
>NW_024634063.1:0-262 GCF_008729295.1 Plectropomus leopardus
AAATACACATTGTGATTGGAATTTGATATTATCATAGTTTGAGCTGATGTAATTCCATTATCCATAAGAGAAATATATAGATATTATTTTATGTGAGGTCAGTCTGTTACACTAAAAAAAGACAAATATGCTCTAATCTTCAAAAATAAATGATCATAAAGGAGTTTCCATTTTTTTTCAAGTATTACAATAAATTTCATACAGTATGTTGAATGTGTCTCATGCAAGACACTTTAATGAGAGCTGTGTGCTCAAAATCCAC
>NW_024634064.1:0-290 GCF_008729295.1 Plectropomus leopardus
ATTTTTTTTCAAGTATTACAATAAATTTCATACAGTATGTTGAATGTGTCTCATGCAAGACACTTTAATGAGAGCTGTGTGCTCAAAATCCACCTTTCCAAAGAAGCCTACAATACATGTCTCCCACTGCTTCCCCAAATCTGAACTGTCACACCCTCAAAATTTTGCTTTTGTATTCTGTTCCTTTATTTGTGTCTATTTTGTTCGTGTCAGTGTTTTTCAGCATTTTGTATTCTCTATTTAGCATTTTCTGTAAAGCCTCTTTCAGTACCTAGAAAAGCGCTACCTTC
>NW_024634065.1:0-979 GCF_008729295.1 Plectropomus leopardus
ATTATTATCATTATTATTATTGCCTGGTGTATCATACCATGACTGCATCGTCCCCGTTCCACATGACAGTGATGCCGACTTTAGATTGGAGCTTGATGTAAACAGCATTTTTTTCCACTTGCACCCCTGCATTGTAGTATGGCAGTTTGATACTGGAGAAAAAAAATCTAATTATTATAATGCACAATCATCGCAGAGAAGAGAAGCACAGTTGCTTTCATGGGTTATATATTGTATTTAACTTACGGTTTGTCGTCGACAGTGACAACGTCCTTGGTGATGTGGAACAAAAGGTCATTGATGGTGACCACCACATAACTGACTGTAGGGTTTCCATCTTTGTCCGTCCTCTTCATGTGCACGGAGAACTCCTGGTAGGACTCGTGGCAATCGGACACCAGGTTGTACTCACACATTCCAGGGAACTGGTACACGTCGCCGTCGAACGTCTTGAAGTGCTCTCTGCCCCAAGTGCTGCAGATGCTGCTGACATGGTTGCGAACTGGAGAAGATTTCAAAGTGTAAAAAAACAATCTGAGTTACTAAATGCTCTAAGTGACAGACATCGAAGACAGTGATACAGATTATTGATGTACATGTATTAATAAAATGACCCACTGAGACAATGTCCAATAGCAACCCAAGTCTTACCCTGTCTGGCTTGGACATCGGTTACACTGACAACAGACAAAGCAAGGAAACACAACCACATGCTTGGCCACCTCATGGTTGCCGCTGTTGGCTTGTTTTCACCACAGCAGGTAATAGTCAGACTGCACATGACAGCCTTTTATATTTATACATGAATTACATTATAATATGTTCAAATAAGTATATGTTTTTATGACAGGATTATTGTCCAACCCTGTCACACCCAGAGTCAGCTGGGATATGCTTGAAGACGCAACACAGCACAGGATAGGCAGGTATAGATTACAGACATACGTATGAACAGCCCCAGTGTCAACAAGGCAGAATG
>NW_024634066.1:0-530 GCF_008729295.1 Plectropomus leopardus
CACATAATGGAGCACTTGGACTCTGTGGAAGTGAAGAGCTAGAGCCATTGTTGGACAGTCCAGATATCTCGACAGATTCCAGTTTTTCAACAGATGTTTGCTGGGACAAATTGACCTGCAGAGAAAATTTGGACCGACAGGATGCTGTTATCCCTCACAGTCATCATTTAGACTAATATAACAGACTATTATCTTTGTAATAAATACTGATAGTTATATTGAAATTTTGCAATGACAAGTTCTACTTTGTTTGCTCAAAGATTGACTTTGACATAAGTAATGAGGAAGAGGTCAATTTTCAATGCTGAGAGAACTCTCAAGCAAATCAAGGAACACTGCATTCAAGGTAAATGACTCATGTAATCACATATAAGAACAGATTAATTACATTTTTGTGACACGATTAAAAACAAGTCACAAAAAACAAGAGATTAAAAACTGTCTTAACTTCAGTGCTTATGTTAGTCATACTGTTTGTCTGACTCCACATTATTCTGTTCTATTTGCAGTATTGATTTTACAAAGTCAGT
>NW_024634067.1:0-873 GCF_008729295.1 Plectropomus leopardus
GAACTGCATTCAAGGTAAGTGTCTTCTGTGATGACACAACAGTGAGATTAATGTCAGTCATCAAAGGCACATAACAACAAACTAGTTTAAAAAAAGTGTCTTTATATCAGTGCTAATGCTTGTTATTATGTTTGCCTGACTTCAGTTCACTTTGCTCTCTTATTTTTTGATTGTCAAATTTTCAAAATAGAATACCAATTACAATACCAATTAGACATTGCACATAATGGAGCACTTGGACTCTGTGGAAGTGAAGAGCTAGAGCCATTGTTGGACAGTCCAGATATCTCGGCAGATTCCAGTTTTTCAACAGATGTTTACTGGGACAAATTGACCTGCAGAGAAAATTTGGACCGACAGGATGCTGTTATCCCTCACAGTCATCATTTAGACTAATATAACAGACTATTATCTTTGTAATAAATACTGATATTTATATTGAAATTTTGCAAAGAGAAGTTCTACTCTGTTTGCTCAAAGACTGACTTTGACATAATTAATGAGGAAAGATATCGAAGGTCAAATTTCAATGCTGAGAGGTCTCAAGCAAATCAAGGAAGACTGCATTCAAGGTAAATGACTCATGTAATCACATATAAGAACAGATTAATTACATTTTTCGTGACATGATTAAAAACAATTCACAAAAAACAAGATATTAAAAACTGTCTTAACTTCAGCGCTAATGTTAGTCATACTGTTTGTCTGACTCCACATTATTCTGTTCTATTTGCAGTATTGATTTTACAAAGTCAGTACATCATATCATGTCCATCGACAATGTACATGTTCCAGCCAAAGGCTTCACAGCGTTGAAAAATCTCTGTGTTGTGCTTCAGGGTGCCTCACATGCATAAAAGCCACTACATTGTC
>NW_024634068.1:0-292 GCF_008729295.1 Plectropomus leopardus
CAGAGGACTCTTGAACACATCAGGGAGAACTGCATTCAAGGTAAGTGACTTCTGTGATGACACAACAGTGAGATGAATGTCAGTCATCAAAGGCACATAACAACAAACTAGTAAAAAAAAGTGTCTTTATATCAGTGATAATGCTTGTTATTATGTTTGTCTGACTCCAGTTAACTTTGCTATCTTATTTTTTGATTATCAAATTTTCAAAATAGAATACCAATTACAATACCAATTAGACATCGCACATAATGGAGCACTTGGACTCTGTGGAAGTGAAGAGCTAGAGCCA
>NW_024634069.1:0-274 GCF_008729295.1 Plectropomus leopardus
ATCAGGGAGAACTGCATTCAAGGTAAGTGTCTTCTGTGATGACACAAAAGTGAGATGAATGTCAGTCATCAAAGGCACATAACAACAAACTAGTTTAAAAAAGTGTCTTTATATCAGTGCTAATGCTTGTTATTATGTTTGTCTGACTCCAGTTCACTTTGCTCTCTTATTTTTTGATTATCAAATTTTCAAAATAGAATACCAATTACAATACCAATTAGACATCACACATAATGGAGCACTTGGACTCTGTGGAAGTGAAGAGCTAGAGCCA
>NW_024634070.1:0-525 GCF_008729295.1 Plectropomus leopardus
ACAGTGAGACATGTTCCTCTGTTACCATGAGCACACACACACACACACACACACACACACACACACACACACACACTATATTTTATATGATCTCAACCCCACATACATTGTCCTGCTGGGAAAATACTCACTAGAGTACCAGATCCACAGCTGAAAAAAGTCATCAGTAAATACACTATTTACTGCTGTTTTGAGTAACACTGGTGAAAACTACAACATATATTTTTGACCCCTTTAAAAGAAAATTAGACATTGTCAGCGGGAACCAAAAGGACAGCATAGAGAGGTCTTAAAGAATTTAGTGTTATTTATGTTTCAACCTTTTCATGTGACTTGTTGAGAAAACAAGTATTGAAGTGTTTTTATTGATGGACAGTTAGCAAACATTTAGTCAAATACTGTAATTCAGTGCCATTTTGAGGAACTTGTGCTTTACTCATGCATTCATTTATTATACTTATTATACCAATAATACAAATAAAATGTAATCAGCATATGAATAATACATTGTTATGGATAAAGATT
>NW_024634071.1:0-340 GCF_008729295.1 Plectropomus leopardus
TTTCAGAGAATAAAACCGACTTATCTTTAGTAGATCTTGCTGGATGGTGGTGAGTTCAAGTTCAAAAGACTCACTGTGAAAGAAATAAAGCTTTCATTAAAATTAAACTTATTCTTTGTAGTTCTACTTGAAAAACTAAAAACTAAATAAAAACACAACATATCAGATGTTTCTGTTTTTGTTTTAAGAAAATAAAAATGACACTTACTCTTTGCAGATGTAGCTGGGGGAAGCCGTTGCTCCGTCTGCAGGGACTCTGGGGACCAGAAGGTGGCTGCTTCATGTCCAGAAGACTCACTGTAAAAGAAATAGGACTCATTAAAGTGAAAGTTACTCCTTG
>NW_024634072.1:0-217 GCF_008729295.1 Plectropomus leopardus
AAAACTGAGGCACTCTTTATTGATCTACCTAAAAAACAGCAAAAAAACCCCCAAACATGACATAGACTTTTTTTAATGCCTTGAGTATTACAGGAAACATGTATGTCATCCATTGGGAGACATATATTCCCGATAATCAGTATACAGAGTCAAAATAATCACTAGTCCATAAGACAATTAATAGGACCAACTCTCACGCAATTGACACTATTCACAA
>NW_024634073.1:0-2060 GCF_008729295.1 Plectropomus leopardus
TTTTGTGGCGCGTTATTAAGATTGTGTGAAAATGTTCACAATGAGGGCAGAGCTATCATCTCTGGGAGCTGGCCACTTCAAACCTTAAAATTTTGTGTTACAGTCTGTCCATTTAGCTTATAGACATACATACATCCTCCATATTGAGTCATACCACCGAACACTTTTAAACACCAGACAAACTGCTGAAGAGATGATCAGGTATTCTTAAAAATAAATAATCTTAAATAAATGAGTTTCTTTTTAATTCTCCTAGATTGTAAAATTATTTTAATTGCTTTTCCAGACCTGCACAAGACACTAAACACATAATCCTAACACAAGAGCAAGAGGAAGGCGACCTCTTACTCCAACATCAATTAACAATGGAAGTGATTAAAGGCTATTAGCGGATGGAGAGCGGAAGAGTAAAGTGATCTGTGC
Organism: Plectropomus leopardus; assembly: GCF_008729295.1. NCBI lineage: Eukaryota > Metazoa > Chordata > Actinopteri > Perciformes > Serranidae > Plectropomus > Plectropomus leopardus. The sequence goes on from NW_024634073.1 coordinate 424, forward strand.
TCCACAACACACGTCTGGTTCGGGCAGACAGGTCACATTAGAAAGCCAGAGGGCAGATTTAACGAGGACAAATTCATACGGCAACACACACATAGGACCACAGACACCATATCATAAACATCAGAGTCTCTCTCTCTCTCACACACACACACACACACACTCACACACACACACACACACACACACACACACACACACACACATACACACACACATACCACACACACACACACACACACACACACCACACACACACACACACACACACACACACACACACCAAAAACTGAGGGTATCACACTCCCGCAGCAAACACACACCAAGTGCATGCTCAGGTAGATAGCTGATAATCTCTGTGTTCGATCAGTGACTCACTTCTCCCGATGCAGATCAGCTATTTTGACTCCGGTCAGTTCCTCAAGTTCGGCCATGGACCCGATACACACCACCTGATGAAAAAGCACACACAAAAAACACACACACAAATTAGCTTGAGTGAGCAATCTGACTAAACAGTACTCACCGTTGAAGAAATTAATTATTATTCTAAGTTTAAGTTACGTTATCAATTGGCTGATGTAAAAGAAAATGAACCGTCAGTAATTTACATAATGAGTAACTGTTTAAATCACAACACAAAAACATCAAATATTTGCTGGTTTCAGCTTCTTAAATGAGGACTTGCTTCTTTTCTCTGTTTTGTATCATTGGACTGTTGACCCAATAAAACAAGCAATTTGGAAACATCACATTAGACCTCTGTGCTCCATTTGATCAACATTTATCAATTAATTAAAAAAAAAAAAAAGATCAGCATTGCAGCCCGTATAATGATCATTGTTTGATCATTGTGTGTGTGTTTACGTTGAATAAAATTAGTGACGTTGTATTTTTCAGTGCAAATATTCAATCTGATATTGGACAAATTCATTTCACACACTACATATAACAGACCGTGTATATTAAACAATATTATGTATATTAAATAGAAATATTACCATTAGATGTACCATATTAAGCTTATGATGAGAAAATAAATACTTCACACATGTACACAATGAGCAAACAAATATAACATTTTTGTTACCTTTGGACAGAGCCAGGTTAGCCGTTTCCAGTCTTTGTGCTAAGCTAAGATAAACTTAACAGGCAGCCGGCCTGATGTCGTATTACAGCTAAATGTTAGGCTAAATCATGTGAGAAATAGGCAGCTCAGTAACAGAATCTTGGTTTATATTTGATCAATGCTGCTTAGTTTTACAGGTTGATCTCAGTTTTTTCAGCCTACGTTTTACTGTGAAGCAGTATGACGCCCAGTTCCTGATCACAGGCTCTTGCTAATATGGCTAAATATGGCGCTAAATATATTTCAGAGAACATGTTAGGAGACATACAGACAGTGTGGAAATGTAATCTTGATTCTTGATCTGCATTGTCTAGTTTTACCGTTTGATCGGATTTCGGTCCATTTTTAAAAGAGAGAGAAAGGGGCAGGAAATTCTCTTGATCCAGCTCGATACTCTTTGTTTCCACGGTGACATGTTTGGTGGGCAATACGTATGTAAAATATGTCATCGTGCAGAGTTTTGCAATGGGGGAGAGGAGGGACATCTAGGTAGATATGCTTTTATTTTGGG
>NW_024634074.1:0-726 GCF_008729295.1 Plectropomus leopardus
CTCATTTAATTACAGTATTACACATAATTAACATGGCATACAGACGGACCAAATGGTTCTTATCCACACACATACACCCAAGTATACATACACTAAAGCACACATACACACAGTGACAAACATGGATGAGATTAAACGTCAAACAAAAACAACCTCACTTGACACAAAAGATGAGTGATGTGCCACTTGTTCACTTTTGGCTGTCTGTGGAGACTGAGTTTCCCCACATCTCTATAAAGCTGGTCTTATGTTCTCTGAGGGGAGGCTCACTCGCCCACACTTTGAAAAACCCCTGCCATATTCAGTGATACATTACACATATTCCAGTGAGAGCTGGGTCATATGGCAAACATATGATCACAGTATTATTATCCATTTATCATCCATATTGATCAATATTGACATTTATCACAAAACAGAATTTGATAATGTTGCCAGTTTGAAGACATAATAAAAATCATAATAATGTCATAATATCAAAGATACCAGAGGGTTCATAAGTTAAACTTTAGAATGCAGTCGCTGGGATGGTACCTTGCGAGGTGATGGAAAAGGGTGACATTTTTGTGGACCTCTTTTCCCTTGTTCTTAGAGCTTTGTTCAATGGTAGCTCACATGTTTTTTGGAAGGAACTGGGCGTGCACTTTGACATGCAGGCCAGAACCAGCAGACTGACTCACTGTCGATGTGTTTATTTCTTCTGTGTGATAGGCTATTAGAGCTAGC
>NW_024634075.1:0-200 GCF_008729295.1 Plectropomus leopardus
TAATCTTCCATCTTTCTTCTCTGGGCTACATGATGGAAAAATGAATAGCTCTACAGAGGTCTTCCCTCTGTCAGCCTCTGTGTCCAGTGTCACTGTAACTCAGTGGGAAACCATAAAACTCCCAAAAGATAGATCTAAACTACATTCCATATTCTGCCAGCTCTGTTTTCTCATTTATGTGCCTCATCCCGATAACACTC
>NW_024634076.1:0-998 GCF_008729295.1 Plectropomus leopardus
AGGTGAAAATGATGTTTCAGCTCCAGATTTGGCAGCGACGTTACGTCAACAACAAACTAAACTAATGCAGAAAACTATTGTTTTCTAACAGTGTGAAACAGATTAGAATTTCTAAAGAGGTGAAGGTGATAAAATGAGTGCATGAGGAACAACAATACCAACTCTAAGTCAAAGAGGTCCTTGATGCGGTCCCATCCTGTGTCTGGGAATTCTGGCCTGCCGATGGTCTTTGGCAAGGTGCTGGGAGAGGGGATGGGTGCAGGAGCAGGACCGGTGGAGGAGGAGGAGGAGGAGGAGGACGAGGGCATCTGTGCAGGCTGGGCAGCAGCCACATCAGCTGCGTGGACCCTGGGGAGCAGGAAGCAGAAGGAAGGAGGCCTGGCGCTCTGGATGAGGCCCTGCAGTAGGCCGGTGCTCGGCGTGCCCCGAGGGGCCGAATCTGCCTGTCGTCTCTGCAGGGCGAAGCTCGTTCTGGGCCGCTCTGGATGCATCACGCTTCAGCTGGCATTGGTCTGCGGAGGAGAGGCAGAAACACATGGCCATGGGTTGGGATGTTGCACTCTCTGCCTCAACTTTAAGCTCCATCCTCAAAATAAACAGCCTTAAGGCAAATGAAATCCTGGCAGGGCTGCACAGGCCGCTCAGCTCAGCAGCTGTTAAATGGTGCAGTCCTATCAAAACACACTGGGCACACAAGCACACTTACTGGGGAGAAATTTCTCTATTAACTACAGAATGTGTCATTGATGTTTCAACGCGCTGCTGGGAGTCAGGTCCTCTGAGCAGGGTGTGCTGGCTGGTCCAGACTCCAAAATAACATCCAGTTATCATCGCATCTGAAAATGTCGTCTTAAGAATCGGGGAATGTCCGATATCAGACTGATAATCTCTGTCTTCTGTCGTAAGAAATTATTTTAAAACCATTGGCAGGATTTCATGTTAAGAAAAAAACATGAATGCCTAATCAATGTGTGCAGAAATACGCTGTTACAAGTAAA
>NW_024634077.1:0-326 GCF_008729295.1 Plectropomus leopardus
ATGGGAAAATGGATATGATCAACTTTGCATTAAAGGTTTCAAAAATTGCAGCAATGAGTAGATTTAAAGAACTATTTTTAAAAAGCTAGAGAAACTTTTTAGGGAAAACAAAATAACGTAGGGGAAAACTCATAATTTCATTATTCAAAATTAAGTTTCAAAATTATTTATCTTCTGCACTTTTTTCAGGTGTTTTTTTCTCTTTTAATTTTTTTAACCTATTTTTTAAACTCATTTTTCAAGGATTTTCTTTTTTTTACAAATTTCATGCTATTTTTGGGTCATTTCTTCTTCCGTTGCTCATTGCCTTCTTACCGATTTGCTCA
>NW_024634078.1:0-250 GCF_008729295.1 Plectropomus leopardus
CTATACTTAAATGACTACAAGTTAAAGTATTCATTATGCAGAATGACCCATATCAGATTAATATGTCTTTAATTATTGGGTTATAATATTTGATGCATTGGTGTGTTCATTACGGTTACCTTCTTAAAACATGGAGTGATATCACATTTCTTATGCTGCACTCAGATGCTCAGATATTCACCAGTATTTAAACCTTTGAAAACTGAGAAAATTAGTCTGATTCCTTTCAAAAACATGGGAAAATGGATAT
>NW_024634079.1:0-257 GCF_008729295.1 Plectropomus leopardus
TAAAATCTGACCACAGTAAAAGTACAAAACTATACTTAAATGACTAAAAGTTAAAGTATTCATTATGCAGAATGACCCATATCAGATTAATATGTCTTTACTTATTGGGTTATAATATTTGATGCATTGGTGTGTTCATTACGGTTACCTTCTTAAAACATGGAGTGATATCACATTTCTTATGCTGCACTCAGATGCTCAGATATTCACCAATATTTAAACCTTTGAAAAATGAGAAAATTAGTCTGATTCCTTTC
>NW_024634080.1:0-329 GCF_008729295.1 Plectropomus leopardus
ATGGGAAAATGGATATGATCAACTTTGCATTAAAGGTTTCAAAAATTACAGCAATGAGTAGATTTAAAGAACTACTTTTAAAAAGCTAGAGAACCTTTTTAGGGAAAACAAAATAACGTAGGGGAAAACTCATAATTACATATTCAAAATTAAGTTTCAAAATTAACTATCTTCGGCACTTTTTTCAGGTGTTTTTTTCTCTTATAATTTTTTTAACCTATTTTTTAAACTCATTTTTCAAGGATTTTCTTGAACTTTTTTACAAATTTCATGCTATTTTTTGGTCATTTCTTCTTCCGTTGCTCATTGCCTTCTTACCGATTTGCTCA
>NW_024634081.1:0-404 GCF_008729295.1 Plectropomus leopardus
TCTTCATCATTTTCCTCCACTACTTCCTCCTCTTCCTCATCTTCCTCAACCACAGATGGCCTGGTTTCCTCCTGCTGCTCCGCTGGCTCTGGCTCACGCACCATACTGGGAGGAAAGCAGGGATGGAGAGAGAAGGGAGAGAGAAAAATGAAGGTAGGGAAGAGCATATGGAGAGAACAATTTGGGGAAGGAAGTGACAGAGAATGAGGAAGACAAGGAGGATCAATGTAAAGGATAGAAGGACAAATACAGTTTGCTTACAAGGAGAGAAATCTATCCTCATGTCGATGTTAAAAGTAAAAGTAGTGGCATCTCTGATCATCTCGAGCGCTGATGTATCACTCTGCTGCTACCTTGCCTTTATTTGTCTGTCTGTGTGTGTGTGTGTGTGTGTGTGTGTGTGT
>NW_024634082.1:0-290 GCF_008729295.1 Plectropomus leopardus
TGTGTGTGTGTGTGTGTGTGTGTGTGTGTGTACCTGTTGTCAGAGTAATCAGTCTCTGCTCCGCCCCACCAGACATCAGAATCATCTGCGTCCTGCTCGGCGCTGTCAGTGTCACGCTCCGCCTCCGCGGGACAGCACACAAACTCCACTCCTCTGAAGCGGTCGATGCCACATGGTAACAGCATCCCGTAGTCGTGGAGATTCATGGTGCGGTCTCCACAGGACTACAAGATGACCACACACACACACACACACACACACACACACACACACACACACAGACAGACAAA
>NW_024634083.1:0-404 GCF_008729295.1 Plectropomus leopardus
ACACACACACACACACACACACACACACACAGACAGACAAATAAAGGCAAGGTAGCAGCAGAGTGATACATCAGCGCTCGAGATGATCAGAGATGCCACTACTTTTACTTTTAACATCGACATGAGGATAGATTTCTCTCCTTGTAAGCAAACTGTATTTGTCCTTCTATCCTTTACATTGATCCTCCTTGTCTTCCTCATTCTCTGTCACTTCCTTCCCCAAATTGTTCTCTCCATATGCTCTTCCCTACCTTCATTTTTCTCTCTCCCTTCTCTCTCCATCCCTGCTTTCCTCCCAGTATGGTGCGTGAGCCAGAGCCAGCGGAGCAGCAGGAGGAAACCAGGCCATCTGTGGTTGAGGAAGATGAGGAAGAGGAGGAAGTAGTGGAGGAAAATGATGAAGA
>NW_024634084.1:0-7502 GCF_008729295.1 Plectropomus leopardus
TATAGTCTTGGTATTGTCTCTGAACACTCTGGTCTTGATTGCAGCCCTGCGTGTCATGACGAGCGCTCGGACAGGTCAGCCTCTCCAAAGCTGCCTCCTCTGACGGCTCTCCGGCTGCGGCGCCCGCGGATCCCTCTCCTTCCCAGCGTTGGTGACCGACGGCGTGGCTGGCGGCTGCCCATGTGGTAGGCCGCATCGACGACCCTCATCACGGCCGTCTTCCTCCTCAACGCCGGGCGCTTTAGCCGTCTGCTCAGCCTCCACACATGGCTCCAGTCCACCTGCAGAATGCAACTTTGGGTTTATTGATGAATTTTAATCTATTTTGGAATCTCTCCTCCTTCTCTTCAGCAGATGGACTCCATCCGAACCGAGCGTGTCAGAGCGCTTTAACCCCTTCAAACCTGGATCGTCACTGTTCACGTGCTGCGTTGAGACGCCTTTCACAGGTATTTAAAACCTTTCAACACTCAGCACGTTGATGCAGAAACACGGGTGGGGCTCGATGGCGAGTGCCTGGTGGCCTGGCCGAAAAAACAACGTGGGACCTCCTTCCCGTGGGCTCACTACTCATAGGAGGGGCCAAAGGGGACGGGTGCGATGTGAGTTGGGCGGCAGCCGGAGGTGGGGACCTCGGCGGTCCGGTCCTCGGCTGCAGAAGCTAGCTTTAGGGACGTGGAACGTCACCTCTCTGGTGGGGAAGGAGCCTGAGCTGCTGCGCGAGGTTTAGAAACACCAACTAGATATAGTCGGCCTCACCTCAAACACATAGCATGGGCTCCGGAACCAGTCTTCTCGAGAGGGTTTGGACTCTCTTAGACTCTGGAGTTACTTACTCTGGAGTATTTATTGCATTTGATCTATCCCAAAAAAGCTGAAAATGTATCCCAAAACAGCTTAAAACAGCTTAGCTTAGCCTGCGCAACCAAGCCATAGCAAAGAAAGTTGCAAAAAATGGCCACAAAAAACATTATTTAGCATTTCGAAAAAATGACCAAAAAAGCAAGGCTATAGTAAGGCAAAAACGTCAAAATTTGACAAATCCCAAAAAATGTTTAAAACACCTTAAAACAGCTTAGATTAGCCTGCCAAACCAAGCCATAGCAAAGAAAGTTGTAAAAAAACTCAAAAAAAGAAAAGGAATTTACCATGTCGAAAAACTGACCAAAAAAGCAAGGCTATAGTAAGGCAAAAATGTCAAAATTTGACATATCGTAAAAACACTTTAAAAAAGCTTAAAACAGCTTAGATTAGCCTGCCAAACCATCCCATAGCAAAGACAGTTACGAAAAATCTCCAAAAAACCCAAAATTTAGCATGTCGAAAAAATGACCAAAAAAGCAAGGCTATAGTAAGGCAAAAATGTCAAAATTTGACATATCGTAAAAACACTTTAAAAAAGCTTAAAACAGCTTAGATTAGCCTGCCAAACCATCCCATAGCAAAGACAGTTACGAAAAAACCTCCAAAAAACCCAAAATTTAGCATGTCGAAAAAATGACCAAAAAAGCAAGGCTATAGTAAGGCAAAAATGTCAAAATTTGACAAATCCCAAAAAATGTTTAAAACAGCTTAAAACAGCTTAAGCTTAGATATAGGCCAAAACATCAAGCCATACAGCAAGGATAGTGCAAAAAGGTCCAAAAAATATGTAAAAAATTTAAAAACAGCTTAAAACAGCTTAGATTAATTAGCATGTTCGTAAAAAAATGGACAAAAAAAATGACCAAAAAAAGCAAGGCTATAGTAAGGCAAAAAATGTCAAAATTGACATTCCCAAAAACACTTAAAAAAGCTTAAAAACAGCTTAGATTAGCCTGCCAAACCACGCCATAGCAAAGAAAGTTACGAAAAAACCTGGCCAAAAAACCAAAATTTTAGCATGTCGAAAAAATGACCAAAAAAGCAAGGCTATAGTAAGGCAAAAATGTCAAAATTTTGACAAATCCCAAAAATGTATTTAAAACAGCTTAAAACAGCTTAGATAGCCTGCCAACCAAGCCATAGCAAAGAAACAGTTTGAAAAAACCTCCAAAAACCCCAAAATTTAGCATGTCAAAAAAATGACCAAAAAAGCAAGGCTATAGTAAGGCAAAAATGTCAAAATTTGACATATCGTAAAAACACTTTAAAAAAGCTTAAAACAGCTTAGATTAGCCTGCAAAACCATCGCCATAGCAAGACAAAGTTTACCAAAAAGGGCTCCAAAACAACCCAAAATTTAGCATGTCGAAAAAATGACCAAAAAAGCAAGGCTATAGTAAGGCAAAAATGTCAAAATTTGACATATCCCAAAAACACTTTAAAAAAGCTTAAAACAGCTTAGATTAGCCTGCCAAACCATCATGCCATAGCAAAGAAAGTTTGAAAAAACCCAAAAAACCCAAAATTTAGCATGTCGAAAAAATGACCAAAAAAGCAAGGCTATAGTAAGGCAAAAATGTCAAAATTTGACAATATCCCAAAAAAGTTTAAAACAGCTTTAAAACAGCTTAGATTAGCCTGCCAAAACACGCCATAGCAAAGAAAGTGTAAAAAATGGCCAAAAACATAAACAATTTAGCATGTCAAAAAAAATGACCAAAAAAGCAAGGCTATAGTAAGGCAAAAATGTCAAAATTTGACAAAATCCCAAAAAACAGGTAAAAACAGCTTAAAACAGCTTAGCTTAGCTGCCAAACCACGCCATAGCAAAGAAAGTACCAAAAACGGCCAAAAACATAACAATTTAGCATGTCAAAAAAATGACCAAAAAAGCAAGGCTATAGTAAGGCAAAAATGTCAAAATTTGACATATCGTCCCAAAAACAGCTTTAAAAAAGCTTAAAACAGCTTAGATTTAGCCTGCCAAACCAAGCCATAGCAAAGACAGTTGTAAAAAGTCTTTGTGTGGCCAAAAACCAATTTAGCATGTCACAAAAAATGACCAAAAAAGCAAGGCTATAGTAAGGCAAAAATGTCAAAATTTGACATGTCCCATAAACAACCAAAAAATGTTTAAAACAGCTTAAAACAGCTTAATTAAGCCTGCCAAACCATGAATCCATAGCAAAGATTGACTGTTGTAAAAAAATTGCAAAAAACATAAAATTTAGCATGTCAAAAAAATGACCAAAAAAGCAAGGCTATAGTAAGGCAAAAATGTCAAAATTTGACATGTCCCAAAAAAATGTTTAAAACAGCTTAAAACAGCTTAGATTAGCCTGCCAAAAACCAAGCCATAGCAAAGAAAGTTGTAAAAAATGGCCAAAAAACATAACAATTTAGCATGTCAAAAAAAATGACCAAAAAAGCAAGCTATAGTAAGTAGGCAAAAAATGTCAAAATTGACATATCGTAAAAACACTTAAAAAAAGCTTAAAACAGCTTAGATTAGCCTGCCAAACCATCCCATAGCAAAAGAAAGTTGCAAAAAACATTTCCAAAAAACCCAAAATTTAGCATGTCGAAAAAATGAAAAAAAGCAAGGCTATAGTAAGGCAAAAATGTCAAAATTTGACATGTCGTTTAAAAAGCTTTAAAAAAGCTTTGCCAAAAACAGCTTATGATTAGCCTGCAAAACAACAATTTAGCAAAGAAAGTTGCAAAAAACAAAAGGCAAAAAAAAAACCCAAAATTTAGCATGTTCCGAAAAAATGACCAAAAAAGCAAGGCTAATAGTAAGGCAAAAAATGTCAAAATTTGACATGACCAAAGCAAATCCAAAAAACAAATTTGAAAAAAACAGCTTAAAACAGCTTAGATTAGCCTGCAAAAACCAGCCATAGCAAAGAAAGTTGTAAAAAAAAATGGCCAAAAACATAACAAATTTAGCATGTCGAAAAAATGACCAAAAAAGCAAGGCTATAGTAAGGCAAAATGTCAAAATTTGACAAATCCCAAAAAAGTTTAAAACAGCTTTTAAAACAGCTTAGATTAGCCTGCCAAAAACCAACGCCATAGCAAAGAAAGTTTGCAAAAAATGGCCAAAAAAAATAATTTAGCATGTCAAAAAAATGACCAAAAAAGCAAGGCTATAGTAAGGCAAAAATGTCAAAATTTGACATATCCCAAAAAACAGCTTTAAAAAAAGCTTAAAACAGCTTAGAAAATTAGCCTGCAAACCAAGCCATAGCAAAGAAAGTTGCAAAAAAAGGCCCAAAAAAAAAAAACATATTTAGCATGTTCGAAAAAAATGACCAAAAAAGCAAGGCTATAGTAAGGCAAAAATGTCAAAATTTGACAAATCGTAAAAACAGCTTTAAAAAAGCTTAAAACAGCTTAGATTAGCCTGCCAAACCAAGCCATAGCAAAGAAAGTTTATGAAAAAACCTCCAAAAACATAACAAATTTAGCATGTCGAAAAAATGACCAAAAAAGCAAGGCTATAGTAAGGCAAAAATGTCAAAATTTGACAAATCCCAAAAACATGTTTAAAACAGCTTAAAACAGCTTAGATTAGCCTGCAACCAAGCCATAGCAAAGAAAGTTGTAAAAAACCTGGCCAAAAACATAACAATTTAGCATGTCGAAAAAATGACCAAAAAAGCAAGGCTATAGTAAGGCAAAAATGTCAAAATTTGACATATCCCAAAAACACTTTAAAAACAGCTTAAAACAGCTTAGATTAGCCTGCAAAACCAAGCCATAGCAAAGAAAGTTGTAAAAAAGGGCCAAAAACATAACAATTTAGCATGTCAAAAAAATGACCAAAAAGCAAGGCTATAGTAAGGCAAAAATGTCAAAATTTGACATATCTTTAAAAAAGCTTGAAAACAGCTTTAGATTCCCATCCCATAGCAAAAAAGTTACGTAAAAAAACAAAAACCTTAAAAGCAGCAAAAAAATGACCAAAAACAGCTTAGATTAGCCTGCCAAAACCAAGCCATAGCAAAGAAAGTTGAAAAAACTGTAGGCCCAAAAAAATATGCCAAAACAAAAATTTAGCATGTCGAAAAAAAATGACCAAAAAAGCAAGGCTATAGTAAGGCAAAAATGTCAAAATTTGACATATCGTAAAAACACTTTAAAAAAAAAGCTTAAAACAGCTTAGATTAGCCTGCCAAACCAAGCCATAGCAAAGAAAGTGTAAAAAATGGCCAAAAACAAACAATTTAGCATGTCAAAAAAAATGACCAAAAAAGCAAGGCTATAGTAAGGCAAAAATGTCAAAATTTGACAAATCCCAAAAAATGTTTAAAACAGCTTAAAACAGCTTAGATTAGCCTGCTAAACCAAGCCATAGCAAAGAAAGTGGTAAAAAATGGCCAAAAACATAACAATTTAGCATGTCAAAAAAATGACCAAAAAAGCAAGGCTATAGTAAGGCAAAAATGTCAAAATTTGACAAATCCCAAAAACAGTTTAAATCCGCTTGTTACGATTGAGGTCGTTGTGTGTGTTATTTGTGTATTTTATTTGTGGCATGGTTGTGTTGGATGTGTGCGTGTTGCTCCTTGCCTGCTTGTGTGTATATGTTAATTCAGGTGCGTCATCGCTCAGAGCTGATTGGTGGATCAAAGTCTCGCGTCGACAGGTGATAGGCGGTGACGGAGGTCCAGCCCTTTTTTAACGAGCTCGATGACGTCGCAGCAATGCAGAGGGAATCCCACATCTCTCCTCTCCCAACCAGTTGCGCCACTCTTCTCTGTGTTTCAGAGCTTGTGTTTACTTGGATTTCTGTTTGGGTTACGTTTGGTTATGCAAAGGCAAACTTCAGTTCCGTTATCTTCCTTTTGTTGTGGTTCTGTTAAAATAAATCACATGTTGTTAAATAAATCATGTCTTTTCTTAAATCTCAACAAACTTGTCCTCGTGGCTTCTTGGGACTTGAGGGAAATGGGTTCATCATGTTGTGTCCTGGTCACCACTAGACGGGGCATAAGAAGCCCTGAACAGCTTAGATTAGCCTGCAAAGATACACCATAGCAAAGAAAGTTGCAAAAAACAATAAAAAAAAAACCCCAGAATTTAGCATGTCGAAAAATGACCAAAAAAGCAAGGCTATAGTAAGGCAAAAACGTCAAAATTTGTCATATCCTAAAAACATTTTAAAACACCTTAAAAAAGTTTGGATTAGCCTGCCAAACCCATCCATAGCAAAGAAAGTTGCAAAAAAAAAAAAAAACGCCAAAAAGCACATTATTTAGCATGTCCCAAAAAATGACCAAAAATGCAAGGCTTTAGTAAGGTAAAAATGTCAAAATTTGACATGTCCCAAAAACAGCTCAAAACAACTTTAAACAGCTTAGAATAGCCTGCTAAGACACGCCATCGAAAAGAAAGTTGCAAAAAACATTTAAAAAAATTTTGCATGTCCAAAAAATAACCATAAATGAAAGGTTATAGTAAGGCAAAAATCCCATCCAATCCCAGCTGTCATCGGGTGGAAGGCGGGGTCACACGGGGTCGCAGGGCCGACACATATAGACAGACAACCACACACACTCACAGTCACACCAATTTAGAGTCACCAATTAACCTGAGCTGCAGGTCTTTGGACTGTGGGAGGAAGCCAGAGACCCGGAGAGAACCCACGCAGACACGGGAGAACATGCAAACTCCACACAGAAGGGCCCCGCCCGGACCGAACCCTGTTCCAACCGGGACTCGAGACCCTCTTGCTGTGAGGCAACAGTGCTAACCACAAAGCCACCGTGCTGCCCTTGAAAGGCTATAGTAAGGTAAAAATGTCAAAATTTGACATGTCCCAAAAACAACCAAAAACACTTTAAACAGTTTAGATTAGCCTGCGAAGACACACCATCGCAAAGAAAGTTGCAAAAAACATTTTAAAAAAATTTTAAAAAAAAAAAGTAATTTAGCATGTCCCAAAAAATGACCAAAACTGCAAGACTATAGTAAGGTAGAAATGTCAAAATTTGACATATCCTAAAAACACAGAAAAACAACTGTAAACAGCTTAGAATAGCCTGCCAAACCAAGCCATAGCAAAGAAAGTTGCAAAAAACATTTAAAAAAAACAAAAAACAAAACGTAATTTAGAATGTCCCAAAAAATGACGAAAAATGTAAGGTAAAAATGTCAAAATTTGACATGTCTCAAAAACAGCTCAAAAAAGCTTTAAACAGCTTAGAATAGCCTGCTAGGACACGCCATCGCAAAGAAAGTTGCATAAAAAAGGCTAAAAAATAATACTAATTTCGCATGTCCAAAAAATAACCATAAATGAAAGGCTATAGTAAGGTAAAAATGTCAAAATTTAACATGTCCCAAAAAGAAACCAAAAACAGCTTTAAACAGCTTAGATTAGTCTGCCAAGAAATGCCATAGCAAAGAAAGTTGCAAAAAAGGCCAAAAAAAAAAGAATTCACGTTGAAAAAATGACCATAAATAAAAGGCTATAGTAAGGCAAAAATGTCAAAATTTCACATGTTCCAAAAACAGCTCAAAACAACTTTAAACAGGTTAGATTAGCCTGCAAAGACATGCCATAGCAAAGAAAGTTGCAAAAAAAAAAAAAGTAATTTAGCATGTCGAAAAAATGACCAAAAAAGCAAGGC
>NW_024634085.1:0-492 GCF_008729295.1 Plectropomus leopardus
AGGTCCAATGTGAGACTGACCCTGATGGTTTGAATAGAGTTGTGGTGTATGGTGATCGGACTTATGAAATCATTTCTGTAAGTACACACACTAAATTAGCATCAACTTGGTGATTGTTCCTTCAGTGTGTTTTACAATCGCTCAGAGCAGCGTTTCCAAACTTTTTGGGCCTATGACCCCTTAAAAACATTATCATACTCAAGTAAAAGTAGTGTTACTTTGAAGACATTGTACTCAAGTAAAAGTGAAAATAATCCACAGAATCTACATTATCAGAAAATATATCATTGTCCTACTGTTTCACACTCAGGGTCGAATCATACAACCAGAGGAGGTGTCTCTTCCTGTGAGTATAATTATTTTTCACTTTTGGTATTAATGTTGTACTCTAGTTTATCTTCTGAATAGTAACACTGGATATTTTTTTACACACAAACACACACACTGCAGACACATTTAGCCATGACATAATGTCTAACTTACTAACTTATA
>NW_024634086.1:0-654 GCF_008729295.1 Plectropomus leopardus
TCTGTCCCACTATAACCAGTTCACTTTATGGTTATTGTCATTTTATTCAGTTTTTCAGTTTTTGTTTTCAATTACGTTTTGTTTCTGGTCGGTTCAAGGGTGGTTTGCTAATCTCAGTTTAGTTTTATTAGTTCCAGGATTCATTGTTTTTTTTGTTGTTTTTTAAATCATTATTATAATATGGCTTATTGGTTAGGGGCAAGATATAAGAAGTTAAGAGCAGTTATTACAATAAAACCACAATGCTTTGTGAAGTCAATTGAGCCACAGCCATGTAGACATCAGTCTCACTAAACAGATGCTTCACATGCATGACGTGTTGACAAATTTGACCACACTGAAAAAGACAAAGACTAACATTAAAACCATTTTCTGTGTGTTTTTTGTATTTTGTTGTAAGTTTTATGAGGACACAAATATCATTTTATTTACTTGTTTTTTTATGCTTTAGTGTTTACTTTTATTTAAATTATTTAAAATGTTTTCATGGCTAGTTTTTAGTATATTTTTAGGTCACTCATGAAATGATGAATTTTAATGTCAAAAAAATGTCCTGCTACTCAGGCTGGAGTCACATGTCCTGAAGAATTATCTTTTCCAGTGAGTACAATTATTTCTCTCTTCTGATGTTCAGTGTCATGTAAACACACACAC
>NW_024634087.1:0-633 GCF_008729295.1 Plectropomus leopardus
CTGTCACGCTTTTTTAGGTTGGATACTGGATAGCCAGTCTTGTCCTGGAGTCCCAGAAACCCACTGGTGCCCAGATAGATCAGCTCCAATATCTTTGTGTCAAGTGGCTTCAGTGAGTTTGAGAAATGCTTATTCAGTCTTCCAACCAGGTGAGCTTGGCTTTTGTTGAAGCCACCATCACATCACAGGGCGATGGATGGTGGCGACATCATGTCCCCAGCTGCCAATCATTATCTGAGTGCTGTGGTCAGTGCTGCTTTGCCTTTCAACATCCCTCATTCCTTCCATTCTCCTGGTCCAAATCCTCTGGAACAACTTCTTGCTTGCTATCCAGCCTGATATCCAGTGTGTGCATGAGTGTTTTGATGTGCTTTTCTCTGTTGCTTATCCAGGTTTTGTTGCACCAGATACCAATGGAGCCACAAAAGTTTGCATTATGCATAATGAAGGGCATAGGCTCCTTAAGTGGCAGGTAATCTGCAGTCATGACTAGTCTGTGCGTCAGCTCCACTGTCTAGTCCAAAAATTGTCACTTTGGATTCCAAAAATAAGGAGGCCGCAGCCAAAATGCTTGATTTGAGGCACTAATGGGTGATGTCACAGAGACTTTGTCCATTATTTTTATACAGTTTA
>NW_024634088.1:0-265 GCF_008729295.1 Plectropomus leopardus
TACACTGTCTAGTCCAAATATTGTCACTTTGGATTCCAAAAATAAGGAGGCCAAGGCCTAAATGCTTGATTTGAGGCACCAATGGGTGATGTCACAGAGACTTTGTCCATTATTTTTAAACAGTTTATGCATGACACAAAGTCAGACTCAAACCATAGCTGTTGCTCTTCATGGTAAACCCCTGAGCCAGACTGTATGGCTCTCCCATTTGCAATCCTGTCTACTGTGCTCTAATTGGCCATTTGTTTCTCCAAAAGGCAGAAAC
>NW_024634089.1:0-490 GCF_008729295.1 Plectropomus leopardus
ATTCTGATTTCCATGTGAGGTTGGTTTAGCCCTGAGTCATGTATGATAGCTGAGTTAGATGTTCACTCTGATGGTCAGTGCATACTGGAAGCTCCTGCTAATTTTAGAGGTGAAGCAGGGGGGTAGAGTCCCTCGCAGAAGACCAAGGAGTTTGTTTTCCCAGATGAGAGGAGCAGCGAGGGTGTCCCCCTCCCCTCTCTTCATGTGAGATACAGAGACAGAGAAAATAGATGATCGTACTTCTGTTTAAGAAATAGTTAAATAATAATATCTAAAGATATTTGAGTTAGTTTTAACTAAACCTAAAAGCCAAAATTTGAACTTAAAATTAGGACGTAGCAGGAGAGTAAAATGATTGATTATAATAAATTTGTGTCAGTTAGAAATTGTAGTTTAGGAAAGACCTTTGGGAAAAATAAATAAATAAATAAATACAAAACTCGTTGTGGCAAATTAAGTTGGCTCTTGTAATGGTAGATAATGTGTGTAA
>NW_024634090.1:0-989 GCF_008729295.1 Plectropomus leopardus
TTGTGGCAAATTAAGTTGGCTCTTGTAATGGTAGATAATGTGTGTAATTGTAATTGTCTGAAATTGGATCCCCCAAATAGCAGACAAGAAGACCTCTGACCTTGCTTTACACAGGCTGGGGTCTGCTGATGACAGAGTGTCTAGAGTCGACATCCAGTTTGACCAAGGCCAGTGTAATTTTATCTGCAAACTCTTTACACAAATTCCTGCATTTACATATATGCGCACACACATAGTTATAGATTTGGTATATAAATACTGATATTAGTGATACATGTTTAGCTTGCTTTTCATATAGGCTCCTAGTGTTTCTTTTGATCTATTGTGATACGAGTCTGGGGTAAATAGAGTACACCCGTCTGTTCATTTATACATAAAATATTATATGTTGCAGTTATATAGCAGAGAATTTTGGCAGCGGACTGACCAACTGAAGCATTTATCCAATTAGTGGAGTTGACTTATTGAGTCTTTATTTCTATACAGGATTGTAAATTATTTGAAATTTGACAAGGAGTGTTAAAGCAATATTATATTAGGGCTTAGTGCGGTGTCCTTGCCTGTATCGATAAATCTCTGGTTTCTTCTGAGGTTGGCGGATTTATTCAGCTTTTGAATGGTTGAGATAGTACAGTGCCCTTTTAGATAATTCTTAATTAGTTTGTTTTGATCTAAAATACAACAGTATAAGGGAATTGTTGTAATGTCAAGAATGGATACTAAAATTAAGAAGGCGATTTCTCCTGTTGAGGTAGTACAGAAGAATAATCCTTTTGTTAAAGGTATTGCAGAAAATTTTGGAAAAATGGAGTAACCGATGGCCTGACATTGATCAGCCTTGGCCAGTGGAAGGGACCCTTAACCCAGAAAACAATGCAGGTACTTGTGGCCACATACAATGTGGGCCAAAAAGAAAGGGAAAAAGGGACAAAAACGTAAAGCGAAAAGAGAAATAGAGTTTGGTATTTTAAGGAGGTACAGTATACTGA
>NW_024634091.1:0-516 GCF_008729295.1 Plectropomus leopardus
TGCTGCACTGCGCCCGCTTCCAAGACGGCTGGCTGACGGACGCTCGCCGGGCTGCAGGTGAGTCACAGCCGCCGCTTCACGATCTACGACAATCATCAGTGATCATTTGCTTAACAAAAAAGACTAAATATGATATGCTTGTTTTTCTCAGTGACTAAGGCGAGACGACGAGACGTCATGAAACTGAAACTGTGACAATATCAGCGTGGAGTATTGTTAACAAAAGAAGACTCAAATATAGTTTAAAAAACAGAAACTTTACCAAAATCAGTTTTAATATTCTTTGAGAAAAATGAGGAAATTAAATATTATAGGTCTAAAATACTCACTTGCTTTGCTTAGGGGCCACTGTTGCCAAATGACAGGAGGCCAGGGGCCCGCCACAGCAGCCCCATGCATGTTTCTAAGATTTTAGGACATTTATACGATTTAAGAACGTTTCTAGGAGTTTAGGACATTTTTAGGATTTTGGTGCATGTCTGTGAAATAGAATAACAAATAATCATCCTGTTTTCT
>NW_024634092.1:0-500 GCF_008729295.1 Plectropomus leopardus
AATGTTCTTGTGGATGGTCATCCGTATCAATGAGATGCTGGACACAAAGCAGCCAAGACAGTTCTTCATTGGAGTCTTGGATATCGCTGGATTTGAGATCTTTGATGTAAGCTGTTGAAAAAAATTTCTGAGTACTTTAAAGGTTCAATCCCATTTGCAATGAAATTAAATGTTTCCATAATTGCAGTTCAACAGCTTGGAACAACTCTGCATCAACTTCACCAATGAGAAACTGCAACAGTTCTTCAACCACCACATGTTCGTCCTGGAGCAAGAGGAGTACAAGAAAGAAGGCATTGAATGGGAGTTTATTGACTTCGGTATGGACTTGGCTGCCTGCATTGAGCTTATTGAGAAGGTAAGGCAAATCTTCAGTAAGAACTGAAATCCTTTTTTCTGACTATCTGCTAAATGGTTGATTCTTATAAACATGACGAATTGTCCATTCAGCCAATGGGCATCTTCTCCATCCTTGAAGAGGAGTGCATGTTCCCCAAGGC
>NW_024634093.1:0-843 GCF_008729295.1 Plectropomus leopardus
TGGGCATCTTCTCCATCCTTGAAGAGGAGTGCATGTTCCCCAAGGCTACAGACACTTCTTTCAAGAACAAGCTGCACGATCAGCATCTTGGCAAGACCAAGGCCTTTGAGAAGCCAAAGCCTGGAAAGGGCAAGGCTGAAGCTCACTTCTCTCTGGTTCACTATGCTGGTACAGTGGACTACAATATCGCTGGCTGGCTGGAAAAGAACAAGGACCCTCTGAACGACTCAGTTGTTCAGCTCTACCAGAAAGCTTCAAATAAACTGCTGTCAATGCTGTATGCAACCCATGCTTCTGCTGAGGGTACTATAACTACTCAATGGCATTGTATTTACTCATTTAATTATGTGGTTTTCTTTGGTAAACAAACCTGAACAATGAATATAGACTTAACATGCACTGTTTGAAATGCAGAGGCTGGTGGTGGAAAGAAGGGTGGTGGAAAGAAGAAGGGTGGTTCCTTCCAGACTGTGTCTGCTCTTTTCAGGGTATGTTTAACATCTACAAAGGTCAAGATATAATTTCAGCTCATATTTTGAAGTTGGCTTTTGTTTTAAATAACAATATTTCACCTCATAGGAGAACTTGGGCAAACTGATGACCAACTTGAGGAGCACTCATCCTCATTTTGTGCGCTGTCTGATTCCAAATGAGTCAAAGACCCCAGGTTGGTTCCCTTTGTTTTGTTGTTTTGTAATTTATTTCTAAAAAGTTGCCACTTTTGAGGGAAGAGAATACTCAATGTGTTTATTACACTGACTTATTTTATGCAATATGCAGGTCTCATGGAGAACCACTTGGTCATCCACCAGCTGAGGTGTAACGGTGTGCTGGAGGGCATCA
>NW_024634094.1:0-855 GCF_008729295.1 Plectropomus leopardus
AAGGCCTCTGACACAACATTTAAGAACAAGCTGCACGATCAGCATCTGGGCAAGACCAAGGGCTTTGAGAAGCCAAAGCCTGGAAAGGGCAAGGCTGAAGCTCACTTTGCTCTGGTTCACTATGCTGGCACAGTGGACTACAATATCACTGGCTGGCTGGACAAGAACAAGGACCCTCTGAATGACTCAGTTGTTCAGCTTTACCAGAAATCTTCAAACAAACTGCTGTCCTTCCTGTATGTAACTCATGGAGCAGCCGACGGTAAGAAGCTAATCACTACAAACTGGTCATGTGATAATTGATGTCAATAAGATTAAAAAAATGCAGTTTGCTTCAGTTGCACTGATGAAACCTCTTTGACGAAAAAAGGAACTTCTGAGTGGGGTGGAAAGAAGAACAGTAGTTCCTTCTAGATGTTCTTTGAAGTACCAGAACAATTTTCTCAAAGAAGAATGCTAAAACACTTTGACAATGTTATTTATTTGGTCCCATTCACATTTAATGTTTTGTAAAACAGAGGCTGCTGGTGGCAAGAAGGGTGGTAAGAAGAAGGGTGGCTCTTTCCAGACAGTGTCTGCTCTCTTCAGAGTATGTATTAATTCATATCTTTGAATAAAAATTAAAAACTTGACCTTGAAATTAAGTTGACCTATTGTCACTGATCCACAGGAGAACTTGGGCAAGCTGATGACCAACTTGAGAAGCACCCACCCTCATTTTGTGCGCTGCCTGATTCCTAATGAAACAAAGACCCCAGGTAAAAAAAAAAGCATAGCCCAGTTTTTCGCCCTTGTTTCTAACATGGTAATGTAAAGAAATGTTTTAATATATATCAAAAAATGCAATCTGCAGGT
>NW_024634095.1:0-3077 GCF_008729295.1 Plectropomus leopardus
CTGTACTGTGCTGTACTATACTATACTATACTGTGACTTTTCAGACATACAGTGCAGTGGATCTTCTATGATATACCATAGCATGCCTCTTTTCCAGTTGTCTTTTTTCAAAGTCTTTCTATGTGTTTTAATATGACTTAATTCCAGCTGTTTGGTATACTACACTGTGAATTTTTCATGTTTTTTTGTCATACTATACTATGACCCTTTTTGACAAATGTTTCAGTTACTGTATTTTCAGTTTTTTGTCATACGTAGTATCGTATGACTTTTTTTCGACATGCTATAAGTTGACTTTTTCCCGCTTTTTTTCCAATATACTATATATAGCATCGTATGCCCTAATGTCAAAATCATCACAAAGTCATAGTATATGTCTTCCAAAATCATGAAAAAATGTCATTACAATCAGATATTTTTTTATCAAACTGATGCAACTCTTTATTTCCAAGGCTTTACATTTATGCATAAAAACACAAATTGAAGCCTAAGAGTTCATCAGAAAGTAGGAAATGAAGCGTGTACACGTGATGAGTCAGTGGTCTGGCTGCTATTAACGGTCCCCTCTGTGCGCAACGGTCGCGCGCAATGTCAGGTGTGTTGTTGGAAAACCTCGCCGGTGTGAGACAGTCTGCTCGCTCTTTTTTGGGAACTGAATATCTGTGTGTGCAGTGTGGAGAGAAGAGAGGCGACGGAGAAGTGAATCCTCTCACACACACTCTGACACACTGGAAAATATGTTTGCACGAAAAGAAAAAAAAGGCGCAGATTTGTGCGGGGGTTTGCGTGATGTGTCACCTGAGTGTGATTACAGCTGCAGCAGTGTGATGAGGCAGAGCGGATCATGAGTCTCACAGGAAACGAAACTCAGCTGCGGAGACCTCGGGGCCAATCAGCTGTAAAGAAAGACGACAACAAACAGGCTGGTACAGGGATGAGCCGCAGACTAATTACTAATTACTAATTACTAATAAGATTTCACAGTTTAAACCTCAGAGGAAACTCTGATTCACTGTTAGTCAGTGTTTCAGTGTGCCGGCCACCTCAGACTGAGCTCGTCCTGGAAGCGACGCAGACAAAAAAATGCTGAAATAAAACAATGAAACAGTTTAAACAACAAAGAAAAAAAATTTCATGGTGAAAATATTCAAAATTTGTGTTTTAATGACTTGAATGTCATTTCTACAAGCTGCTGTGTTTTGCTGACATTGTCGTTCAAAATGGCAAAAAAGTCAAACTAGAGCATGTTGTCCAAAATATCATGAAAAGTCACACCGTAACATGTCATCAAAAATAGCAAAAAAAGAGTCATGTTATAGCATGAAGCTCTAAATAGCATAAAAAGTAATATTAATGATAACACTGGAATATCGTCCAAAATAGTCCAAAAAGTCATACTGTAGCATGTAGTCCAAAATATCATAAACACATCACACTATCACAGGGCTTCATGAACCAGCATGAAAAAATCATACGACTGCATGACGTCCAAAATAGAATAAAAAGTCAGACCATGGTTTGCTATATTTGGACATTGTTGACATCGAAAAGCCTGACTGTTGCGGACCGGCTATACTTTGTCTTTTTTTGGCAAAAAAGTGTCAGCTTTTCCACCACTTTTTAAAATAAACTGTCGTTAAAATAAAATATAAATAATGTGAACTGCAAAACGAAATAAAACACCATAAAGTGCCAATGAATGAATAAATAAAAAAACAAATAAATCAATAAATGAATTCCATTGAGGCAAAAATAAAATAAAATAAAATCCCACAACATGTAAAATAAAATATGATATTATAAGGTGCAAAATAAAAAACAAAAACACCATAAGGTGCCAAGAATAAATTTATACAAAATAAATAAATACATGAATGAATTAAATGAATAAAATTCAATTAGAGGCAAAATAAAATAATAGTAATAAAGTCATAGTGTGTAAAATAAAATATAAATTATGTGAGGTGCAAAATGAATAAAATTCTGTTAGGTGCAAAAAACAAAACATAAAAAAACAGTAACATGCACAATGACCTGAAATACTGCAAGAAACAAAGTACATAAAATACTATAAGGTGCAAAATAAAACAAAATATTTAAAATATTGCTACTGTGTCTTTTCTGAGTGAAAGATCTCAGATGTTGCTCAGATGAACACATATGTTCATATATGAACATATATACATGTTCATATATGAACACATATGTTCATATATGAACATATATACATGTTCATATATGAACACATATGTTCATATATGAACACATATGTTCATATATGAACATATATACATGTTCATATATGAACATGTATATGAACATATATACATGTTCATATATGAACATGTTCGTATGTGTTCATATACGAACATATATGGATATATATACATATATGTTCATATGTGTTCATATATATGTATATATGTTCATATATGAACACATATGAACATATTCATGCTCATTAACAGGTGTGTGTGTGTGTGTGTGTGTGTGTGTGTGTGTGTGTGTGTGTGTGTGTGTCTCGGGGTGTGTGTGTGGGTCCTGCAGAGATTCCCGCCCCTTCTCTCCGCGCCAACAGGGGGCGATGGAGCGCGCGTGAGCTGGTTCTCAACCTCTAATGGAAGTGAAGAAGAAGACATCGCTGACTGGCGGGTAAACAAACAGAAGCTTCCGGAAAACAGAGACCAAACTTTTAGACATTTTTCGGAGAAAACCGAGTGAAACTTGAGACGGAGAGCAGCTGCAGCACAGAGAGCGCTCACGCACGACCCGGAAGCACGCGGCGGAGTTTGGAGCCGATGGTCACGCGATCAGCTCACCTGTTCATCGCGAACGTTTGCAAAGACCGGCCAAGTTTTCACCGAGCGGATCTGTTTAATGCGCGGGAGGATCATCACCGAGGATTTGTAAAACACCTGGATCTGTGAAACACCTGGATCTGTAAAACACCTGGATCTGTGAAACACCTGGATCTGTGAAACACCTGGATCTGTAAAACACCTGGATCTGTGAAACACCTGGATCTGTAAAACACCTGGATCTGTGAAACACCTGGATCTGTAAAACACCTGGATCTG
>NW_024634096.1:0-973 GCF_008729295.1 Plectropomus leopardus
TGGGCATCTTCTCCATCCTTGAAGAGGAGTGCATGTTCCCCAAGGCTTCTGACACAACATTTAAGAACAAGCTGCACGATCAGCATCTTGGCAAGACCAAGGCCTTTGAGAAGCCAAAGCCTGGAAAGGGCAAGGCTGAAGCTCACTTCTCTCTGGTTCACTATGCTGGCACAGTGGACTACAATATCAATGGCTGGCTGGACAAGAACAAGGACCCTCTGAACGACTCAGTTGTTCAGCTCTACCAGAAATCTTCTAACAAACTGCTCGCCTTCCTGTATGTAACTCATGGTGCAGCTGATGGTAAGAAGTTCATTCATTCATTCATTCATTTTCCGTAACCGCTTGTCCTCGCAAGGGTCGCGGGGGGCTAGAGCCAATCCCAGCTGTCATCTATAAGAAGCTAATCAGTACAAACTGGTAATGTGTTAATTTATGTCACTAAGATAAAAAATGCATTTTTTTATGTGGACATAAACAAAGGCAGTGCTTCAGTGGCATGGATGAGTCCTCTTTGACTAAAAAAAAATCTACTTCTGAGTGGGATTTACCAGAATGATTTTCTCAAAGAATGCTAAGACATGTAGATAATGTTATTTATTTGGTCCCATTAATGCCATTTAATGTTTTGTAAAACAGAGGCTGCTGGTGGTGGCAAGAAGGGTGGAAAGAAGAAGGGTGGCTCTTTCCAGACAGTGTCTGCTCTCTTCAGAGTATGTATTAATTCATATCTTTGAATAAAAATTAAAAACTTGACCTTGAAATTAAGTTGACCTATTGTCACTGATCCACAGGAGAACTTGGGCAAACTGATGACCAACTTGAGAAGCACCCACCCTCATTTTGTGCGCTGCCTGATTCCTAATGAAACAAAGACCCCAGGTAAAAATAACATAACCCAGCTGAGCCTTGTTTATAACATTGTTATGTAAAGAAATGTTTTAATATATATCAAAAAATGCAATCTGCAGGT
>NW_024634097.1:0-237 GCF_008729295.1 Plectropomus leopardus
TCTGCTCAGCTATAATTGTGTCAATTTTGTATTTGAGAAATGTATTGACTCTTGTGATGAAAGCTTTTGTTTTTTCTATCAACAATGATTTGCTTATACCATACTTTTATATTGCTTTGTCCATTGCATATTTGAAATAAACGTTCCAATCAATCAATATATCAATCAGTTTTACTTCATTTTAAATGTCGGGTATTTACCAGATGTTGTACTATGACTAAGATCCTATAATACTGT
>NW_024634098.1:0-301 GCF_008729295.1 Plectropomus leopardus
GTACTTATGGAAAAGAAGTTTGTGTCCATGACAACATGAGATGTAAAGAATAATGGCGCCCTCCTCTGCTCAGCTATAATTGTGTCAATTTTGTATTTGAGAAATGTATTGACTCTTGTGATGAAAGCTTTTGTTTTTTCTATCAACAATGATGTGCTTATACCATACTTTTATATTGCTTTGTCCATTGCATATTTGAAATAAACATTCCAATCAATCAATATATCAATCAGTTTTACTTCATTTTAAATGTAGGGTATTTACCAGATGTTGTACTATGACTAAGATCCTATAATACTGT
>NW_024634099.1:0-210 GCF_008729295.1 Plectropomus leopardus
GGGTATTTACCAGATGTTGTACTATGACTAAGATCCTATAATACTGTAAATGTATCACCATTATCTACTGTCTTTCAAGAAAATAAAACCATTTAAATAAACTGTGGAAGTCTGTAAATGAGCTGATTTTCAATGGTTTGTAGGAATTTGGCGTAATTTTATTATTTTTTTTAATATATATATTTTTGCCCACCAGAAGGAGGCCTTGGT
>NW_024634100.1:0-428 GCF_008729295.1 Plectropomus leopardus
AGATGTAAACAATAATGGCGCCCTCTTCTGCTCAGCTATAATTGTGTAAATTTTGTATTTGAGAAATGTATTGACTCTTGTGATGAAAGCTTTTGTTTTTTCTATCAACAATGATTTGCTTATACCATACTTTTATGTTGCTTTGTCCATTGCATATTTGAAATAAACGTTCCAATCAATCAATATATCAATCAGTTTTACTTCATTTTAAATGTAGAGTATTTACCAGATGTTGTACTATGACTAAGATCCTATAATACTGTAAATGTATCACCATTATCTACTGTCTTTGAAGAAAATAAAACCATTTTAATAAACTGTGGAAGTCTGTAAATGAGCTGATTTTCAATGGTTTGCAGGAATTTGGCGTCATTTTATTTATTTTTTTAATATATATATTTTTGCCCACCAGAAGGAGGCCTTGGTCA
>NW_024634101.1:0-434 GCF_008729295.1 Plectropomus leopardus
TGTTGTTTGCATTAAAAATGCAAAAAAACAGCATATGATAGTATGTCTTAACATTTTTTGAAAAACAAATCATAGTATGTGATAGAAACATTACACCATTGTATGATATACACATGAAAAAAGGCACAGTGTATTATGTCTTAAAATGGGGAAAAAATCATAGTATGTCATCAAAATGATGAATGAAAAAATTCATAGTATTTTATGTCATCACAATACTTGAAAAGTATTGTGTATCTCATAAAAGTAAGAAAAAACATCATTGTATAGTATGTCACAAAACAGGAAAAAAATAGAAACAGCATGTCATAAAAATCTGAAAGAAATCATTGTATAGTATGTAATAAAATATCAGACAATAGTATAATACAAAAGAGTAAAAGTATACTATGTCTTCAAAATGTAAAAAGAGAAAAACATCATAGTATAGAAAG
>NW_024634102.1:0-327 GCF_008729295.1 Plectropomus leopardus
ACCAAACAATCTGGACCTTTGGCCTTGAATAGAAATCAGATTCGGAGTTTTGAACATTTAGTTAAAGGAGCCCTGGTATAGTATGTTATCAAAATTCAGAAACAAAGTGGTGGTATAGTATGTCATATATAATGACTAAAAGGGGCGTCACAAAAGTAGAAATAAAACTTAAAGTGTTGTATGCCAAAAAAGGGGGGAAATATATTATATGTCATAATAATCAGGAAAAAATATCAGAATCATACTTTCACAGGCTCATAAAATGCAAAAGGTTTCATGTTGTTGTTTGCATTAAAAATGCAAAAAAACAGCATATGATAGTATGTC
>NW_024634103.1:0-235 GCF_008729295.1 Plectropomus leopardus
ACAAAGTGGTGGTATAGTATGTCATATAAATAATGACTAAAAGGGGCATCATAAAAGTAGAAATAAAACTTAAAGTGTTGTATGCCAAAAAGGGGGGAAATATGATATTATATGTCATAATCAGGATAATCATAATAATCAGGAAAAAATATCATAATCATACTTTCACAGGCTCATAAAATGCAAACGGTTTCATGTTGTTTGCATTAAAAATGCAAAAAAACAGCATATGATA
>NW_024634104.1:0-382 GCF_008729295.1 Plectropomus leopardus
GTTGTATGCCAAAAAAGGGGGGAAATATGATATTATATGTCATAATAATCAGGACAAAAATCTCATAATCATACTTTCACAGGCTCATAAAATGCAAAAGGTTTCATGTTGTTGTTTGCATTAAAAATGCAAAAAAACAGCATATGATAGTATGTCTTAACATTTTTTGAAAAACAAATCATAGTATGTGATGGGGAAAAAATCATAGTATGTCATCAAAATGATGAATGAAAAAATTCATAGTATTTTATGTCATCACAATACTTGAAAAGACATTGTATAGTATCTCATAAAAGTAATAAAATATCAGTATAATACAAAAAAGTAAAAGTATGCTATGTCTTCAAAATGTAAAAAGAGAAAAACATCATAGTATAGAAAG
>NW_024634105.1:0-546 GCF_008729295.1 Plectropomus leopardus
CTATGTCTTCAAAATGTAAAAAGAGAAAAACATCATAGTATAGAAAGTCATAACACTGCAAAAAGTCTTGCAATAAATAAATAGCATAGTATTTCATCCAAATCCAAAAAAGTCATAGTAACGTTGCTCATAAAAATCTAAAAAAGACATCATTGTATAGTATGTCATGCAAAAAAAAGCACAATAAAGTTTGTATGAAAAAATACAAGAAAATCATAGTATAGTATATAATTAAAACATAATACAAAATAGAAAAAAATCAAAATATGTCTGCAAAAAATGCAAAAAAAAAAAAAAAAGAAAAAGAAAGTAAGTCTTTGTATGGAATTGCTTAAAAATGCAAAAAAAAAAAAAAACCCTCATAGAAATAAAGACGTCATACTATAGTATAAAATAAAGATGTACGAAAACTTATGTGTGTACTATGTATTAAAAATCCTATATTATTGGGCACCTGGTGGCTCAGTGGATAGAGCAGAACCACATGTACAGAGGCTGTGTCCCTGCTGCAGCAACCGCAGGTGCGAGTCCGGCCTCGGCCCTTTG
>NW_024634106.1:0-4795 GCF_008729295.1 Plectropomus leopardus
ATTTCACTAAACTATAATAGTACTTTATTTAACTTTAAATTTTATTCAAAATTATAACAGTATTTTATTAAACTTTCATTTAATCATTTGGTTTCTATATATATAGTGTATCCCGATATAGCCTACAAATATTGTGACATTATTTCTATTATTATCTTTTTTATTATTTAACACATCCCGTCAGATATTATAAATTATAGCTCTGCTGTGCTTAATATTAATAAAGAGATGAAAGAGATATGAGACGAAACGTCACCTGTTGTGGTTGAGTTGAAATGTCCTTCGTCACAAGCAGGTGACGTCCACGCAGCCTTCAAAATAAAACACTCAGTCAGTCATCAAAGTCCATTGAAATCGAATCAAACGTAGGTTGTGAGGACATCAGCGTCTGCAGGGACAGCATGTGTTTGTCTCACGCAGAGTCAGATTTAATAAACTTCTTGTAAAACCTCTCTCGGACTGTCTCTGCCCGAACCGTAGGAGGCTTTTCCTCTGTGAAAGTATCTGAAACAATATTTACTGCTCAGCGTTGAGTAAAATAAAGACTGATAAACACAAACCCTCATTCTGTCTTTTCTGTTTCATCTTCAGTCTCCGCCAAAGGGAGCGACTATCCCGTACCGACCCAGCCCGACCC
The DNA here is from genome assembly GCF_008729295.1 of Plectropomus leopardus. Classification (NCBI taxonomy): domain Eukaryota; kingdom Metazoa; phylum Chordata; class Actinopteri; order Perciformes; family Serranidae; genus Plectropomus; species Plectropomus leopardus. The sequence continues at coordinate 638 of NW_024634106.1, forward strand.
CGGGAACCGTGCTGCTCGCAGGAAACCAGGTGAGACGGTGACGGCTGATGAACCCCAGCGTCACGTGAAATCACGTGACAACATGTGAACGTGTCAGAGAAAAGTTAAATCAGCTACAACAAGTGAGGCAGGATCTCTGAGGTGGAATTATACAACCGAGTACATTTACTCAAGTGCTGAATCAGTACAAATCTGAGGTACTTGTACTTTACTTGAGTCTTTTTTTTCCATCTCACTTTATACTTTTACTTCGTTATATCTCAGAGGGAAATATTTTTTTTCCTTTACTGCATTTATCTGAAAGCTCTGGTAACTTTACAAATAAAGATTTTCTTCTTTTACAAGAAACATTAAAAAAGTTTATAAAATGTGATTATCCAACAGCTGAAACAAGTACACCTGAAATAATTAGCTGATTCATTAATTAATGATTGATCAGCGCACATTTAAGTTATTTTCTTGTTTTTTTTGTGTGTGTTTTTTTTTCTATAGTTTTGAGTTTTGGGGTGTTTTTTTTTATCTAAATTGGATACCTCAGCAACTATTTTACATGAACAGTCATTATCCTTTTTTTCTTTATTAAGTATTTGGGGTTTTTTTTTTACAGTTTTGGGGTATTTTTTTAAAAATTGATTATTTTGGCTTTTTTTTAAAAAGTAATTTCCCCTTTTTTAATAGTTTTGAATGTTTTTGGCTGTGGTTTTATTTTTCTAAATTCAGTCATTTGGCAATTATTATATTTTCCTTCCATTTTAAAAAAATAATTTTGAATAGTTCTTGGTGTTTTTTCTGAATTTAGTACTTTCACCCGACAGTTTACATTTTTAACGTGTCAGTTTTTACTTCAAAGAGTATTTTGGTTTTAGTACTTTTACTTAGGTAAGGGAAAATAATACCTCCTCCACTGTAGGACCTGGAGGGGTGTCTGTGGACAGACGGAGGTATGAAAAATGGTGTTCATGGACACTGTGATGAGAGGACAGGAGGGACGCAGGACGGGCGGGAGGCTCGGGTGGACGGATTAATGTGTCGGATTGAAATGATGGAAAGAGAAGAAATGATGGACGGACGAACGAGCCATACATAATTTATGGTCAGAAAATTTGCTTCAGTTTGCAATTTGAATTTTATAATAAATACCCACATGGTTGCTTTGCCTTCATCACACACACACACACACACACACACACACACACACTACACACACACACACACACACACACACACACACACACACACACTCACTCTTGTTAAATGTTTATTTGATAGGTGATGCATAGTGAGTGGCAGCTCCTGTCACCGTCCGCCCAAAAGGAACAAATGAGGCTTTATTCATGTTTATTCATCACAAATCAGAACTATTCATCAGAAGGGTGTGTTTGTGTGTGTGTGTATGTGTTGTGTGTGTGTGTGTGTGTGTGTGTGTGTGTGTGTGTGTGTGTGTGAGTGTGTGTGTGTGTGTGTGTGTGTGTGTGTGTGTGTGTGTGTGTGTGTAGAGCAGTAATATTAGTGTGTGTGTGTGTGTGTGTGTGTGTGTGTGTGTGTGTGTGTGTGTTAGAGCAGTAAGTGTGTGTGTGTGTGTGTGTGTGTGTGTGTGTGTGTGTGTGTGTGTGTTAGAGCAGTAATATTAGTGTGTGTGTGTTGTTCTTACTTTTACTTTTTATTTTATTTGTTTAATTGTCAGATTTGGGTGCTTTGGCAGCTCTCTTAATAAACACTTTAGTCATTTTTTCTTTCTTTTTTAATAGATTACGTTTATTTTTCTGAATTGGCCACTTTGGTAATATAATTTTGGTAAGTAATTTTCCTTTATTTTATTTATTTATATTTTTAATTTTGGTGGGTGTTTTTTATTTGAAATAATTAGTTGGTTCTTCAATTATCTGATAGTAATAATAGTAATTTTATTTATAAAGCGCTTTCCAACAGAAAATACCTGGCAACTATCTGATGAACATTTAAGTCATTTTCATGTTTTACATTTGAGTTTTAGTTGAGCTTTTAGTTTTTGGGGGTATTTTTTAGTTATCTGAATTAGATACGTTGGTATAAACGCTTTAGTCATTTTCTGTAGTTTTTTTTCTGTTTTTTGAGTTGTGTTTTGAGTTTTTCTGTCTTGGAGAAAATGATTGTTTGGACATTTCGAAGGTTCGGGGTTTTTCCTCAAACAGCTGCTCACTGTACTTTAAAACAAGCAGCAGGAGGAAACAGTGACGTTATTTTTCTGCCCTCTCACCTGTGCTGTCAGACTCCTGCCTGCGTCCTGAGGCCGTTCACAGCTGATTATACTAATAACTGAAGTTAATAGATTACCACGCGGCCCTGATTCAGGCAGTCACGTCCTGTGATTGGAGTAATGTAGTCAAGACTGGAAAAGAAAATGAAGATCACATTGTGTTTACATCAATTTACAGCCAATTATTATGGTGCAAAATGACGGCCAGATTTCCCAGAAGACACCAGCGGCTTCAGGAGACCCTTCTGACCTTCAGCCTCTCGGTTTAAATAAACACTCGTCACAGGAGAAAGTTTCTCTTTCTAGAAAATTAGAAACTTCAACATACATGTCAAGTGCACTCTCATTGCTTTAACGTGCACAAAAATAACCAAGCGAAAGCACAGAAATGAAGCTGTTTCTGACCAATCGTATGGCTTTCAGGAGCAGACAGATACCCATAATGCACAGCATGGTAAACAGCACCTGCTGATGTTTTGGTATCAAAATTCAGACGGACGCAGAGACACAGAGCGCGCAAACCTATAAATACACACTCACCAACAGGGGACTAAAGAGCCAACAGGGGACATTTTTGAAGTCCCCTCTTGGTCATGCTCTAAATCATGTCTCAAAGTCTCTGGTGATTTTTATTTTAAAATTTTTATCCATTTATGTTATTTTTTTTATTTTAGCCAAAAGGGGACCCGCTCCGCTCTCATTCTCTGCCGGTGTCTCTGCCGGTGTCTCCGCCGGTGTCTCCCAATGTCTGCTCCGCCGCATTGACCACTGGTGTCTCCGCCAGTGTCTCCAAATGTCCGCTCCGCTTTCATTCTCCACTGGTGTCTCCGCCGGTGTCTCCGCCAGTATCTCCGAATGTCCGCTTTGCTTTCATTGTCTGCCGGTGTCTCTGCCGGTGTCTCCACCTGTGTCTCCCAATGTCCGCTCGGCTTTCACTGTTGGCCAATGTCTCCGCCTGTGTCTCCGAATGTCCACTTGCTCTCATTCTCTGCCGGTGTCTCAGAGTGTGTGTGTGTGTGTCAGAGTCAGAGATTGGCCCTGGGACAGTTTTTGGGTGGACACACACCTTTATCAGCGGCTGTGTGTGGACTGTGGTCCCCTCGGGGATCAATAACTCGTCTTTCACTTCTCTTGTGTTCTGCTCATCTGCCAATAACGAAGAAACTAAATTAACTTCTTATCTGTTTTGAATTTTGGGTTTTGTTGAAGCGGCCTCATCGTAACAATAAAGAGCAGCAAAGCTGAGAAATAAAAATCATCAATAAGAGGATGAAATCATTATTTTATCTCTCAGTGTCCAAATAACATTTTGGTTTCACTGCTCTTTGTTTTTAAGTGGCGCTGCAACATTTTGGTGATTTGTTTTGAATAATACGTTCAGCTAAAGTCCTCTCGGTTTTCCTCCAGGTTTGAATATGTAATGTTGACTTACAAAACTGTCTGTCTCTCTCTCTGTCTCCCACTGTCTCTCTCTGTCTCTCTGTCTCCCTCTGTCTCTCTGTCTCCCTCTGTCTCTCCGTCTCTCTCTCTGTCTCTGTCTGTCTCTGTGTCTCTCTGTCTCTCCGTCTCTCCGTCTCTCTCTATGTCTCTGTCTCTCTCTCTGTCTCTGTGTCTCTGTGTCTCTCTGTCTCCCTCTGTCTCTCCGTCTCTCTCTGTCTCTGTCTGTCTCTGTGTCTCTGTCTCCCTCTGTCTCTCTCTGTCTCTGTCTCTCTGTGTCTCTGTGTCTGTCTCCGTCTGTCTCTCCGTCTCTCTCTGTCTCTGTCTGTCTCTGTGTCTCTCTGTCTCCCTCTGTCTCTCCGTCTTTCTCTCTGTCTCTGTCTGTCTCTGTGTCTCTGTCTCTCTGTGTCTCTCTCCATGTCTCTGTGTGTCTGTGTGTCTCTGTCTCTCTGTGTCTCTCTCCATGTCTCTGTCTGTCTCTGTCT
>NW_024634107.1:0-281 GCF_008729295.1 Plectropomus leopardus
CCTGAGCATCATGTTTTTCTATAAGGATGCATAGCTCTACTTTATTCTTGGTTGTTAATATTTTCTGAATCATTTAATGTTGGTGTGTGGAACAGTGTGAGCTGGTTGTACAGAACACCATAACACCAATATAGTTAACAAGACCAGATTTAAAGGACAGTGTTTTGTCTGAGTCTTTGCTATTTTCCTGGTAACTCTGAGGTTTGGATGGAATTAGAGCAACTAAATGTAGACCATATTTGACAGGGTTTTTCCTTTTTCATGTTACTGCAAACTAATGG
>NW_024634108.1:0-351 GCF_008729295.1 Plectropomus leopardus
TAGCATGTGATTTAAAGTGTGCATTATCAAGAGAAACCATGCTGACACGTCTGAATACAAATCAGCAACCACCTTATCTCTCCTGACTTAAATTTCAACAGTAATATGTTTCTCCCCTGTTATAAGCATTTATATCTATCTACATGTAATTACTACCACCTTAATCTACATAATCAGAGGATCACAAGCTACTTATTGTCTTATTCTTCCTTGTAATTACTGATTGTAATGAAGAAAAAAATTAAAGCCTGTTTCAATCTTTAGTGCTATGCCTGCATGTATTCTACTGTGATGACAGCATCAACTATGCTATAGTTGTATGTGTTTGGTTGATGGTCTGTAAAATTTGCA
>NW_024634109.1:0-477 GCF_008729295.1 Plectropomus leopardus
TCAAGAGAAACCATGCTGACATGTCTGAATACATATCAGCAACCACCTTATCTCCCCTGACTTAAATTTCAACAGTAATATGTTTCTCCCCTGTTATAAGTATTTATATCTATCTACATGTAATTACTGTCACCTTAATCTACATAATCAGAGGATCACAAGCTACTTATTGTCTTATTCTTCCTTGTAATTACTGATTGTAATGAAGAAAAAATTTAAAGCCTGTTTCAATCTTTCGTGCTATGTTTAAATGCCCCTGCATGTATTCTACTTTGATGACAGCATCATTTTTTAAAAATGGTTTGGGTGCTGCACCCAAGCCTTATAATAGTAAGGCAAATCCTGTTTAGTATAATGCAGTCCAGTGCAACACCACCTTTAACCGTGACTTCAATGTCATTGAATTTACATGTTTCACACAGTCACCAAAACGTTGTAAACTTCATAAAGACCCGATAAAGTGGACATTGAATGTAT
>NW_024634110.1:0-356 GCF_008729295.1 Plectropomus leopardus
GACATGTCCCAATAACACCTGAAAATTTGCGTTAAATAGCATGCAGAAATAAGCCATAACATAGAGCATTGCATAAACTGCCAAAACCACAAGGATAATGCAATCGAAATATCATCTGAAAACGCCAAGGCTATGGTATGGTGAAAAATGTCAAAATTTGACATGTCCCAAAAACAGCTGAAAACCGCAGAAAATAGCGTACCAAAACGCGATGGAATAGAATGTTGCAAAAACGGCCGATAACACCATTATAATGCATGCCGAAAAATCATCCTAAAACGCTATGGCTATATTATGGCGAAAAAAGTCAAAATTTGACATGTCCCAAAAACAGCTGAAAACTGTGTTAAATAGCA
>NW_024634111.1:0-583 GCF_008729295.1 Plectropomus leopardus
AATGCAATCGAAATATCATCCGAAAACGTCAAGGCTATAGTATGGCGAAAAATGTCAAACTGTGACATGTCCCAAAAACACCTGAAAACCACATAGAATAGCATACCAAAACACGCGATGGAATAGAAGGTCGCAAAAACGGCCAAAAACACAATTATAATGTAAGTCGAAAAATTGGCCAACAACACCAAGGCTATAGTATGGCGAAAAATGTCAAAATTTGACATGTCCCAAAAACAACTGAAAACCACAGAAAATAGCGTACCAAAACGCGATGGAATAGAATGTTGCAAAAACGGCCGATAACACCATTATAATGCATGCTGAAAAATCATCCGAAAACGCAGAGGCTATAGTATGGCGAAAATGTCAAAATTTGACATGTCCCAAAAACAGCTGAAAACTGCGTTAAATAACATGCTGAAATAAGCCATAACATAGAACGCTGCATAAACTGCCAAAACCACAAGGATAATGCAATCGAAATATCATCCGAAAACGCTAAGGCTATAGTATGGCGAAAAATGTCACACTTTGACATGTCCCAATAACACCTGAAAATTTGCGTTAAATAGCATGCAGA
>NW_024634112.1:0-817 GCF_008729295.1 Plectropomus leopardus
ACTATTATAATGCATGCCGAAAAATCATCCTAAAACGCTAAGGCTATGGTATGGCGAAAAATGTCAAAATTTGACATGTCCCAAAAACAGTTGAAAACCACAGAAAATAGCGTACCAAAACACGCAATGGAATAGAATGTTGCAAAACGGCCGATAACACCATTATAATGCAATCGAAATATCATCTGAAAACGCCAAGGCTATAGTTGGAGAAAAATGTCAGACGTTGATATGTCCCAAAAACAGCTGAAAACCCGCAGAAAAAAGCGTACAAAAACACGCGATGGAATAGAATGTTGCAAAAACGGCCGATAACACCATTATAATGCATGCCAAAAAATCATCCTAAAACGCCAAGGCTATAGTATGACGAAAAATGTCAAAATTTGACATGTCCCAAAAACAGCTGAAAACTGCGCTAAATAGCATGCTGAAATAAGCCATAACATAGAACGCTGCATAAACTGCCAAAACCACAAGGATAATGCAATTGAAATATCATCCGAAAACGCTAAGGCTATAGTATGGCGAAAAATGTCAAACTGGGACATGTCCCAAAAACACCTGAAAACCGCACAGAATAGCATACCAAAACACGCAATGGAATGGAACGTTTCAAAAACGGCCAAAAACACTATTATAATGCATGCCGAAAAATCATCCTAAAACGCTAAGGCTATAGTATGGCGAAAAATGTCACACTTCGACATGTCCCAATAACACCTGAAAATTGCGTTAAATAGCATGCAGAAATAAGCCATAACATAGAGCATTGCAAAAACTGCCAAAACCAAAATGATAATGCAAGTCGAAAAAT
>NW_024634113.1:0-247 GCF_008729295.1 Plectropomus leopardus
TCATCCTAAAACGCTAAGGCTATAGTATGGCGAAAAATGTCACACTTTGACATGTCCCAATAACACCTGAAAATTTGCGTTAAATAGCATGCAGAAATAAGCCATAACATAGAGCATTGCATAAACTGCCAAAACCACAAGGATAATGCAATCGAAATATCATCTGAAAACGCCAAGGCTATAGTATGGTGAAAAATGTAAAAATTTGACATGTCCCAAAAACAGCTGAAAACTGTGTTAAATAGCA
>NW_024634114.1:0-323 GCF_008729295.1 Plectropomus leopardus
CATTGCAAAAACTGCCAAAACCAAAATGATAATGCAAGTCGAAAAATTGTCCGAAAACGGCATGGCTATAGTATGGTGAAAAATGTCAAACTGTGACATGTCCCAAAAACACCTGAAAACCGCATAGAATAGCATACCAAAACACGCGATGGAATAGAACTTTGAAAAAACTGCCAAAAACACTATTATAATGTAAGTCGAAAAATTGGCCCAAAACACCAAGGCTATAGTATGATGTAAAATGTCAAAATTTGACAGATCCCAAAAACAGCTGAAAATGCAATCGAAATATCATCCGAAAACGTCAAGGCTATAGTATGGCG
>NW_024634115.1:0-402 GCF_008729295.1 Plectropomus leopardus
GAATCACTGCGCCAATAAAAGAGGAATAGAAGAGGACTGCATGCAGGTTTGACACATTTACTTTGGAGGAGTTTTATGAGGTAGGAAATGCATTCAACGTATTCATAAATTAACAATATAGTCTGAATTAAACCTGCAGATTTTGATGTAACATTTTGAGATGTAAAGCACTATAGAAGGAAATGATACGTAGCCGAAACTATATATATATTTTTTCCTGTTTCTTGCTCAATGGGCTGTTGTGTAGCTTTGTCACCATGTGCTTGGATTTTAACTGTGTTCAAACAAGAGAAAACTCTTCAAGTTTTGATTATTTTGATGTCTCTTCTCACTTGGGTGCTGATGAATACTAATTCAGTTTTTATTATAAAGATGAAGTGTTTCTATTTGGGTTAATCATCT
>NW_024634116.1:0-275 GCF_008729295.1 Plectropomus leopardus
CGTGTGTGTAATACATACAGTACTTTTAAAGGCTCCTGGTTGAGTTTTTGACCACCGGTGGCGCTGTCGGGCAATGTTTTCATGAGCGAGCCCCCGAATTGTTTGCATGTCGTGATCTACCAGCACAAGTCTGACACACACAGTGAGCATGTGGATGTCGTGATTGATATTTCTGATGACTGAAGATAAAAGTACCATCAAGTGGTGGCGGTATTTTATGCTGTATGGGAATCACTGCGCCAATAAAAGAGGAATAGAAGAGGACTGCATGCAGG
>NW_024634117.1:0-5043 GCF_008729295.1 Plectropomus leopardus
TTGACAGGTGCTGATATACAAACACATGACATATTTCCATGACTTGATTTTGAACTTATGGCAAGTTGTTCATTGTCCTTTTCCCCAATTTATTTTTTAAAAGAAAACTGATGTCAGTCAATGATCCAAACAAATAAAAAAAATCACATATTTCACATATTTCACATGACATTCTTGTTAATTAGCTGACATTCTTATTTTAACCCAAACCACAATCTTTTTTTCCAAACCTACCAGGGTAGTTGTGTTGCCCAAACCTAAAGTAGTTTTGGTGACTTAACAAGAGTAAATTGGCATGTTCTCCCTGAGCATCCAAACTGATGCTGGGGGGGGGGGGGGGGGTTCCCCGCGAGCATCTTCATTTCTCCACACACAACATTTGCAATTTTGTGTTAATTCTTTTTCCAATACAAAACAAACATTAACAGTAGACATACCACACACACACACACACACACACACACACACACACACACACACACACACACACACACACACACACACACAAACACAAACAAACATGTTCAGTGTATATATTTTCTGACATTTTTCAAAGGTGAATAACCAAATTTTACGATCATCTTCTATCTAGTGACCCCCAGTCTTACCATCACAAGGCCCTCCAGTGCCAGAAGCTGAACAAAAACAAGGGTCCCTCCTACAAGCTGATCCTGAAGCTCTGCCAAAACACACCGAAGCTTCAAGACAGAAACTAAACAACCCGGCCCAACCAAAACATCTCAAAACAAAAAGAAAATTATATCAAATGTTGAACGAAATCACTACAGCACAAACTAAATAAGAATTTTATTTGACCCTAAACAAAGAAAACGTGCTGGCAGAATACCTGACCACCGTGACAGATATAAAACTTTGGCAATGTACATGTTCCAGGCCTCACGCCTTGTGCTGCCTGTAACAGGTGTTGTGTCCTGTTTTAAACAGGAAAAGAAGAGACAGGAGACCTTAGTTGTGTCTTAACATTTGGCTGTCTTCTGTCTTTATTCACAGCATTCATCTCTTTTTTTCTCTCTTCATAAAAAAACTGATTAACAAAAATCTTTCAATTCACAATTATCCTCCATATTCACAGATCCATAAAATTAACCCTGGAATAACATAACTGCTGATGAATGTATTATTCTGCTTTTACACAGGAATATCTCAGTTACCAAATATTGTTTTAGGTTATGAGACTATGTCTCACTTCAAAATATACCCAACCAGTGCCTTCAGTGTTGCAATTCAGCCCATGATACTGTTCACTGCTTTCACTGGATACATTATAAAACATAAATGACATATATTAACATTAACACATATTTGGCTACTCTAAATTACCCCTTATAATTACAACCCGTTTGCAGCTTTAATATTAACATTACATGACCTGAATGAACGACTGGAATCACTCAATTAGCTTTACAACAACTCACACATTTCACTCATTTAACTCTCTCTCATATTATCTAATTTACACAACTGCAAAAAAGGTGCATATGTCAGGGAGCTTTGGTGGGAAATAAAGACAAAAACGAAAATAAGGCCGCAATTTTTGTTACACTCTTTACACAGAAACTAGCAAAACCGCCATTACAACCGACAGGAAGAGTTTTAAGTTTTTCACTTGACCAAAACTACGATTCTATACATCAAACCTTATCAAAACAAAACATGGAAGGTGTTAGCAGTCCTTTTGTATTTTTTGGTGATAAAATAACCCACATTTCTAACCTGTTTTATACAGGAAAAGATATAGACAGGACATGTTAGTTGTGTCTCAACAGCAGGCCGATTTCTGTCTGAGGAACGGAAGCCTCTCGGTCACCAAGGTGAATATGTCCTCTGGTGCCGTCATTAAGTAACTGCACCTTCAAAAGTATAAACATCATAAATACATAAAACGTGGCCATTTTTTCTTTTCAAATTAAACACACAAAACAATTTTACAATTGTGACCATACATTTGTAGGTGTCACATACAGACTGAGTGGACAAGGCCTGGCCATAGAAACAGACCGTCACAGGCAGAACAGACTCAGGGAGGCCAGGCTGTGTTCAGAGACTGAATCTCACTTCCTATTATACTGTGAAAAATACAACAATTTAAGAGAAAATTTCCTTGAAAAAAATGAATGCCATATATCCTGGGTTTATCCATTTTCCAAATCTTCATGAATTGCCTTATCTATGTGGGGGGAAAAGTCGGTGTGCAGTTTTAGCTACAAAATATGTGGAATATTGTATATATTATGTGTCAAAAATAAATTTCTGTAATGTTTTTATTAATTTAATAATATGTTATTTTGCTCTGGCAACAATGTGACAAACATTCATGCCAATAAAGCTGATTTGAATTATAATTTGAGAGAGATTCGATTCCATTAGTTGAAGCTGCTCTGTCAGTACATCAGCTGCCTTTTGGGAACTTTTCAGGTGTAAACACTGATGACACCTCACGTGTGCAACTCGCGGGTAGAAAAGGAAGTGAGGGAGGACTAGCGCAAGAGTTTCATGAGTTAGTTTCTCTGACAAAACATTTTTAGCTCAAGCTAAATGTTGACACTTAGTTGCATGTATTAATAGCTTAATATATGTGATGTGCAGAGGTGGAGGGATTCACACTTTCTGTCGAGCAGTTCAAATTTGGTACAACTAGAAAAAAAGTGTCAGACACGTTTAATATATGAGACAATCCCCCATTCCTTTTCCCACTGACAAATGCAAAACAGTTTCTTATGAATAATGCAAGCCCTCCACCAGGGAGTTGTTTTTGAACATAAAGATATGAATTATACCCTTCAACAAAACAGCGCAAAGTCAATATCTTCTGTGTGGCACATAAATCAATAGAAGGAAATTATGTTTATATGAAAATGGAATCATCATTGAATCATGTTTAATTCCCTTTGCTTTGTCACACAGTTTTAATTCCCTGTGGATAAGGACAGCTTTTTGCCACTGAGCTTGGAATCCAGCGAGTGCAGGGAGTGTGTTGCTCCCTGTCTTACCTCCACTGTGAGTCCATGAAACTGGTTTGCCAGTAGAACTCGTCACTCATGACTGCACACTGAGGAGCTCCAGAGCTCACACAGACTGTCTGAGAGCGAGGGGTAAAGAAAAAAAGGGGCACCTTTACCACATGAACACTCAGAGCACTCTCCCTCTCCATTGTCTATATTACACACTTTATACATATGGTATTTTGTTTATTATTTTTAAATTATAAACTTAAAACTTAATACTGTACATAACTATATTATGTGATACTTTAAATAGTATGACCATTTTTCATTATCATTCTGGATTTTATTAATAATAGCAATAGTGCTTTTTTAAGTTTTTATTATACTATACTATATCATACTATACTATGCTATATTACGCTATACGATGCTATGCTATTACTATACTATATTTTTAGTACTATACCAAACTATACTATAATATCATATACTAGCAACACTATACTACACTTTTCTGTACTAAACTAAACAGTACAATAAATTACTACACTATATTTTTCACTTTATTTTTCCAGTACTATACTAAGCTATACTATGCTAAACTTTGAAGTACTAAACTATATTGTACTGTACTGTACTGTACTGTACTGTACCGTACTATACTATACTATACTATACTATATTGTATTGTATTGTATTGTACTGTACTTTACTGTACTGGACTATATTATAATGTACTATATTTTCTGTCCTGTGCTAAATATTGCTGTATTGCTGTACATTATGCCACACTGTATCAATACATTTTCATTCATATTATATATGAGTGTACTATTGTACAGTTCGACACTTTATTAAACTTGTGACTGCTCTCTTGCTGGGTTTTTAATTGTGCTGTTTCTGTACTTTTACTTTCCAGAGCTGCAGACATTGAGTAAGTGTAATTAGCAGCATGGGACACATAAGCCAGAGCAGCAGTTAAGAAGTATTTCGCCAATATAAAGAGGGTCCTCCCATAAAAGTAGGTCATCTATGCGCCATAAAGATGCAAATACTTTTGAAATTGGTACTACACAACCACAGAAAACAGAGAAAAAGGATGCTTTTGCTCAAGAGATAGAAACTTTCAACTACCAGAATGCATTGTGCCATACAAGAAAACAAATAAAATAATGTGCTGCTGGTGGTGACGTGATGTGTATTACAGTTAAACAGTAAGCTAAAACATGTATTTGAAAATATGTAATGTAAGGAATATGCAACTCAGTAACACAATCTTGGTTTGTAGTTGAGCATAAATTAGCTCTTAGTGTGCAGGCAGATCTTTGCATTTTGGCTTTTGGTTCTTTTCTCTCGTTTTTACTATAAAAATGAGAAAAGAACCATAAAAATTTTACAGCACAACACCCTTGCAGCACACTCTCACTCATCAACTCCCTACATTACTGACTGTACATATTCCTCCCACACATTTGTTGTTGTTTTTGATGACTTTTATTTTAGTCAATAAATCAATGTATACTCACGTGTTACCCTTTTTTTCCATTTAAAGAGCCGGGTTGTGACATGCTATTTTATATGTGCACTGCTATAATTGTTGGAATCATATTACTTTACTTATACAATGCCTTGCTGCTCATTTTCACACCACTATGTCACTTTGCTTCAGATGGAATTACACTGATTTTGATTCCATTCTATTCTATTCTATTTCATTCCATATACTTCTATTTATTTATTTATTAATGTTTTTTTTTTTGGTAACTTTCTCAATGTAGCTGGACTATTTCTGTCCTTGTGCAACACCTGAACTTCTCCTCTGAGGATCAATAGACACTTATCTTATCTTTTGTGGGGTAATGTAAGTTAGGGTTTATTGTACCTTGACGCCCCAATGAATTATGTGCTAATCTTATTGGGGAAAAAATTGTGAGATGAGAAAATTATTTTAAATGTAAAAAAAGTAAACAAAAAGAGTTTTGGGAACTCAGTCTTCAGTATATAATCTACTTGATCTAATTTATAAAAATATTTCAAATGCAGGTGCTGCATAGATAGCCCACCGGGTTAAATTGAT